>NW_027156472.1:0-22804 GCF_002600585.1 Cystoisospora suis | reverse complement strand
GGGTGCCAACTGCAGAATTTCTGCTAGCGGCAGGTCGCGCTCGCGCGCCTGCCAACAAAAGTCCTGTGTTCCAGCCGAATCAGGGCAGTTTCGTGGTATGAGTGAAGTGCTCCCCACTATGACTACCCCGACCAGAGATTACAGTTCGCGCTCCGTTGTTGCACCCCCCCGCCCCGGCCCCAAACCTAGACTGGCTGATTCTGTCTTCTCTTTATAGATCTCGCGTCTTGTTCCTCCCTCGTGTGCGCAGCGCCGAGTATCCAATACGACCTAAGGTATGTGGTGGGCCTTCGACACCTACACTCAGGAAGTGGATACCGGTCACAACTGCGTTTTCACTTCCTGGGGTGACGAGAATCCAATGCTTATCAGCTCCCGTGAAACCTCGCATTCGGCAACAAGCTGGATGGCACTTCAGCGGTATCGGAGCAACGGCACTGGGGGAAGCACGAGCTCTGGGAACGTCTGGCAGATTGGGGCCGAGTTGTCCCGAACCAAAGACCTCTCTCCGGCTGTCGCGAGTCGGCAAGCATTGAGGACACAGGACCAAGGATAGAGCGGTCTCCGACAGTACAAACTGCCAGCTTTTTGCGACCTCTTCGGCACCAGGAGCAACAACGCCAGCCAAGAAAAACCGACGAAAAGCACCAGCCGGAAGTGGGAAAGGCGCTCGAAAAAGCTCCTTCGACTTGAGGGGGCAACGTGCTCCTGTATGCCGGGTTTCATGTCAGAAGCAAGGTGAAGAGGAATTTTCTCCTACAGACCGCTCATGGAGTGGAGCGAACCTGGTGCCAACCTTATTTGTAGCATCTTGGGAAATATGAGGCGGCCACCACCAGGGACTCATATAAATGAGATTTTTTTCATGACAAATCGAGGAGACATGCTGCGGCAGCACCGGATCTCTTGCAGTCCGAGGCCTCTAGGGAAGCGGCTCAGAGTCAAGCCTCAAATCGAATTTGCCGCTGAAGAACTTGTGGAACTCTGCATCGACACATACAACAGGGCGCGACACTTTCCTGTGCAAGGGCGCATACTGGACGCAGAGCCCGGGAGCCGGCTGCGAAAAAGAAACCCCTGTTCAACCTGTGGGGAAAGAGGATTGTTTGCTTGCCAAGAACGAACGGCGGATTTACCTGTGTCAGTCCAAGTATTATTCCTCGCCACTGCGGACTGAGTCAGTAGTCGAAGTGAGGACAGCGGGGGCAGCAGACGTCGGATTTCGTCTGCTTGCATGTAAGCATCTGGCCCGTTCTGAGGCAGCGCAGTCAGAGTCTGGACCTCGCACCGTGGGTCTGTGCCGATGAAGGCAAAAATTGCCCTCCTGACCCAGATCAAAACGTCTTCTAGAATTCTCCGGTCCAGAGGCCAACACGACGTTTTCTCCGCTAGAGGCTGAGTGATTACCCTTAGCATTCCCACTAATACAAGAGAAAAGCGTCGGCCGGCACCGCCGTTTCCGACGCCGGGGAGGCGCCTTCCTGGCACTCTGCTGGCAATTAACATCATTCGGACCCTACCTGGACAGAGAAATTATCAGCCGGGAATCGATGAGAAATCTGTATCAGCCCTTGATATATTCTAAAGACCTGAAGGAATCAAATTCAGTCTTTGATATATTCTAAAGACCTGAAAATATCAAATCATGAGAGCAGCATTCTGTCTCCCCGCCTGCGCTACCAACGGGAGCTGCAACTATGTCCTACAGGACATCGGCCTGACTGCGGCACTATTCCCTACGTGTTCTAGAATCGTATCGTCTGTCACCGCTGCGTCGTCATCTCCTTCGTCTTCGCTCTTTGCGTTGAGAGCATCCGCGTGGGCTGTGATGTGGTAAGGCATCAACCTGTAGCCGTGCTGCAAAAGGAGAGCACCGCACGACCACAGCACCAGCTCGAATTCGCTTCAGGGGCAATTTTCTCGTACTGTCGCGGTGCTTCACCGGTGGCAGCGGGACGCTTTATCAGCCTCTGGGACGTACTAGCTCCGTGAAGTGTAACACCTGAATGGTTGGCAAAGCCTGTGTGGTGCACACACATGGGCACGGGAGCTGGATGCAAAGCAACTATGGCAGCAATTTACTGCGCTGTCCCGTACTAGCATATTCAGGTGGTTGGCTTGGCATGCAAATGGCGAGTAACTATGCTGCTCTAGTAACTAGCCACAAAGCCACATAGCTCCTACCGGAGCTTACTCGGTATTTCTATGAGTAACGGTCTAGGGCGTACTCACGTCCGACTGGGGCCCGCGCAGAAATGCAAGACGGTCGAGTGCCCGGATCACGGTGCTAGTTGGTCCCTGCACGGACACCGCGCCAGAGCTGACGACGTTAGCAGCTATGGCCTTGGGGCCTAAGCCGTGTGGGAGAGGGAACATAACAAACGGATCTTTCCCTGACTGTGAAGAGCTGCCTCCGAGGCACCACTCAGCGCTTCGCGAGCTGAAAGACGAAGTGTTTTTGGCGCGCCACATTCCGACCCTTGGCGGTGTTCCGGGGGAGCAGCCTGTGCACTCTCAGCGCAATGCTACAGCCGTAGTGCCTGGCCACAACGCTGTCCTTAAGACCTACTTCAAGCAACAGGAGGGCAAATTCCTCGATGAAAATTGTGAAGCCTGTGACATGGTCCTCGTCGTCATTAGTTACCTGCCAGGGACGAAACGCCGCTGAGCCGTGGATACACGGACGGCACGCGGCCAGGCCAGGTGCACAGGCGAACAACCAGTCCGTTTCGTAGGCTTTCACGGTCATCCCTTTCTCTAGCTTCTGAATTGCTCCATCAGTGCTAACTAGCCTGATGCATCGGCCTACAAGAAAAGAAACTTCGTGTCGAGGGGCTTGTGGCCCGCCCACAGCGAAGAAAGCCTACGCGGGAGGGCATTAGTGTCCGTCACGACGCTTACTTTCCACTTCTTCGCGTTTTGACTGGGTCTTGTCCAAAGTGAGGAGTAGAAGAAGTCGAGAAATGATTAGCTGAAGGCATAGCGAAAAGGCTGTCGCCATGTGTGGGAACCAATCAGATGGGTGACTGTAAACGATCGCGGAACCTTCTGATTGCTTTTCGGGAGCTCTGCCTCGGACGGATGTGCGCTGTTTCTCCGGGAGAGGGGAATGTGGGATAGTTTGTGAACCGGATGCGGAACAACCTGTCTTCAGCCTGAACTTTGTGTTAAACTTCCGCCTGGCTCCCTAACGAGATCATCGCTCCCGCGCACGTTGGCTTCTTGGCGTGGCGGTGCTCACTTTCCCTTGAAGGGAGAGTTGGACTATATCCAGCAGGGACCGGCGGGGCTGGGCAGGCCCTCGCTCAGTCGACTGCAGTGCCTCCGTCTCAGTAACGCCACCCAACATTCCGTACAGGGAGGGAAAGCTACGGGCGGCTATTGTGACAAATCAACCTCGAACTGAGTGTCCGCAGCCGCCGGCGCACGGTAGGACTGCACAGCAAGTGCTCTTCAGTCAAGGGTCGCGGCGCGTCTGGTACTGACGAAGGAGGCTTCCGTTTTAGTTGGAGACCTCTCTTGCCGGTAAAGTACATTCCGTCTCTTGACAACCGGGAAGGAAACCAAAACTGTAGCGTTCGCTCCCCGAGCACAAATGCCGACGCACCCACCGGAGACCGCAACGGAAAAGTTCCCCCTCCAAGGTCTTTTTGGGAAAGCCTGGTCGAGAAGCAGGGACGGAGCGCTGACTCTAAGCGGAGAAGGGCACGGAGTGCTATGGCGGAGCTAAGCGTCATGTGTAAGCTCCAGATAGACGTCTGCTACACCGAGAGTCACGCAAGGAAGCAAGGCACTTGGCTCGGGGCTTTACTGTGTAGTGGGGCCCTGACATACATGCAGAATCAAAGGCGAATTTTTTGTTCCTCTTTGATTTCGTTTGTCCAAGCGACTGAGCCCTCTTTTCCGTTGAGGCGACTAGCTCCGGGGGCGGCCCATGCTCGGAAAAAGCTTTGTACGATTGTGGAGGCCACAGCCGCTCGTCATAACACTTGATAAAAGGCGATTTGACTGTCTTGGCGGACAGCTCGAGTGCCCGACAAAGCGGAACAAATGCCCCTTGATACCGACGCTGTGCCTTCGTTTCTGATCTGAAAAGAGAGACTGCTCGTGCGCGACAGCACTCGCGCCACCAGTGCGGAGCCTGCTGTACGCCGTCTTCTCGCAAGAAGAACGTTGCATATAACGAAGCCATATATCCGGCCATTGCGAACCTGCTGACGCCTGCTTCCCGCATGCGATCTTGCTTCCAGAGGACGTCCACCCCAAGATGCCTGACAGCCCTCAGCACGAGTCGCTACAGGGGTCCTCTGGTGGTGAACGCCTCACAGATCAGCCCGATGGGGGTGGAGGCTCTCATGGGGACACACACACAGGTTCGGACGGCCCCCGACAGTCAATAGAGCGAGCTCACCCCCTGCAACCATCAAACAGTAGAAGGCGGTTCGGCTTCGCGTGCTGCATGCCTTTTTTGCATCGGAAGCACGGGCTGCCCTGTGACTCTCCGGAACCTACCAGCCACCTAGACGTTTGTCCCCAGCTTTCACTGAATGATCAGAATGAGCCTCCTGAGCCCCGTGCCAGTACGAAGGAAGGGACACCACCTGAGAAGTCTCCAGATAGGTCCAAGAAGGACCCGAGTGGAGAGAAGAAAGCGCGCGCGGACAAATCAAAAGAAAAGGTGAAACCAGCGAACAAGAAGTCTTCGAAGGACAAGGGCGGCAACAAGCCCCCGGCTCCTGACGAAAGTGAACAAGCACAGCTGGACGTCCGAGAAGAAGAGGCGGCGAAGGCAGCAGCCAAGAAATTTCTGGACGACCTCGTAGGCAGGGTTAGTGGCGCCCTAGTGACTCGGGAAGGCAGTCAGGAAGACCTCGCAGAACCCAAGAAGGCACAGGCCGACTCAAGGCCTGTTTCTAGCTTAGCACTCGGCAAATTAGTTGACGGAAATCTTTGCGCTTTGGGGGTAAGCGACGCCGCTGACAGCCGTTCGCTGTCCGTCCCCAGGGCCGGGCCGCAGAGATCCTACTTCCTGCCGCCCAGGCGAGCATGCACTTTTCACCGCAACGCTTCTCACGTAAGCGGACAACGACAGCTTTCTCGGGTATAGGACCAATTGGTCGACCAGGCTGGCACCCTCGACCGTCTTTGCATGGAGACACCAGGGCCACGAACGGTTGGCTGAATGGCATTCGGGGCTTGGGCCGACACACAGTATTGAGAACACTTACTGTAGCACACGCCACGTGGAGTGTTGGGAAAGAGTCAGGTGCGGAAAGCTCGTCGCCTTCTGCCAGCTGGTGACTGTGTAGGGAACTTGTGTAGAGTAGGCTGACAGAATCCCGTAAACAAAGTAAGGGTCCAGTCGAGCCGAAAGCTTGCGGCGCAGAAGCCTACCATGTGGCTAAACCACGCGACTGACGCTGATGATTACAGGCGGAGAAAGGGCTGATGCTTGACGACAAAGGGATTGCAGACTCAGGAGGCAGCACTCGCAGACCGGCTGATGCAGACTGTCCGGAGACGGTTGAGGCGTTGTGAAAGATGGACGTGGGACCGCCACCCCTGCACCGAAGCTCTGTTGCTTTCAGCAGGTGTGAGGCCCACTCGCACTCGGCCTCTGGGCAACGGCCACCACAGAACTTGTCCAACGTACAACAGGACATCTACCTCAGGGCTACAGAGCTCATTACGAGGACTGTCCCCGACCGGCACTCAGCGGAGTCGGATCACGCGAAGACGGCAGCTTTTTGACCGGTGACAGGGCCATTGTACTGGGCTGCGACGTCCTTTTGAGTTAACGCTGTACCGAGGTGTCTTCGTGGGTAGGAGCGTCCTTGCATAGCTTCTTACAGGTAGTGTCCTGCTTCTCCAGAAGCACCTAGCGAAGCCTCCGGGGGCGCGGGGCTTGGCACATGCGGTATGAAGTCTCTGGAACTCGCTAGTCTAGACTGAGAGAACAGTCAGAATGAGGCGGGTTCGGCGTGGTGAGTCGCACACTAGTATCTTCTCGCATCGGACAATGCTTGGCTCGACACGTGCGCCAACATGTTCCTACGCTTGCTCATGAACGAAGTGGCATGGCTGAAAAACCGGCGACGCAGCCAGCCGTGCTTCGAGGCATGGATCGGGAGTTACCCGACAGAACTCGACCCCGCCAACCTAGCGGCCCCTCCTGCCGCGCCGAAGAAACAGAGGAGCCTCCTTCTATATCTCCAGCCTGTAGTGAACACTAGAAAGCTGCTACTAGGAGCGACGTTCGTAGTGTGCAGCCAACGGCTCGAGAGCAGCCGGCGGTAGCAGCCCTGCGCATGGAACTCATCCCACTGTCGTCATATGAGCGCCTTTCGAGGGCTCGATACTTAGGAAGACCGGAAACTCCAACCCATACTACATACTTCACGCCCTCGTCTCTCTCTACAGTAATTGTAACCAAGTCTGAAAGATGTTCTGTTGACCGGGTACATTTGCCGAGAAAAGGTGAAAGATTTCCTTCACATCTGGCAAACCAACTGGAGTCTTCATACGCACAGACCTTCGGGTCTGTGTCAGAGCGGCGAGGCTGAGGTTTTCTCGGTAAACGGAATATTCTCCACGAAAGCCACAACATATCCACTACGTGAGCCGGGACCCTCGGGCCTCCGCGGACGGGGGGCGAAGGGATGTACGCATGGAATATGACTTCACTTTCCAGCCGATAGATCGGTCCTCGAAGAAGAACTGTTTACCTCGAAAATCTACGGAGACAAGAACACGGAAGTCATAAACCATCCGCAAAGTCAAACACTTCCTCTTCACCTGTTCACATCGTTTGCCCGATCGTGAAATCTTATTCCCCAAGAATTCCTGCTGCTTCGACACTCAACACTTATCGACAAATACCTGTGTAAATCTCTTATCGATCGAGAACGCCAAGCTTGTTAACCTGGGAATACTCTAGGACAACTGACTGGAGAAGGTGAAGCGTCTCCCTGAGCTTGAGGAATCGACTCCATCTGCTTCTGCATGGTTAGTTGTTTTTAAATTGACAGACTTCTTCGTGGGTCCGTTGTGTGTCGTTGGAGAACCATCCTCTTTTGCTGGTTGGAGGAAGTACGTATCCACTGGAGCAAAAGAATCTAGGAACTCCTCGTACTCCACCATTCCCTCTTCGTCCAAGTCTAGTGTGTTAACGAGCTGATCAATCTGCTCCTCCGTCAGAGGTGCTCTGCATGCCAATCGATTAGCAGATTACAACGGACGCACCGAAAATTTCGGGATGGAGGACAGAATAAGGAAAGTGTTTCTTCTTTTCTCACCGAAAGCCAGGCAAGTTGTGATTGAGCAAGGCACCCTGGCTATACGGCAGGTGTGGCCGACTCTACGCCACGCGGGTCCCATTGAAACGAATGCTACGCTGCCACTAAGTCCAACATCGAGATCACGGCCAATACGAGGAAAACGAAACCAGGGGATAATTCTTGGCAGCAGAGTGCCATCTTCGTAATGGTAGCCCCACCATTTACGATGAACCCATTGCTAGCTTGCAAAGCCCCTAGTCACTGCTTCTACCTGGATTAAAACAGAAAAAACACACATCTCCTCTTCCGGTACCCGTTGTGCAAGTGCATAGTCACGCGAACCAAAACTGGTACGCCTAGCGCTGCTCTTGATTCTCTGTTTGCACATGAGAACTACGGAACACAAAAAACCGTGCAGTGCTCCGAGGTATTCCAATTAACTCTGACTGGGTATGTCACACATGTAACTTTTTTAAGACAAGCGCTCCTTTCTGAACGTGAACCTGTGTGGTAATTGCAGGCAATCTGCAGAGAATCGGTGACACCCGGAGTCTCTTGTAAGAAATCAAGAAGTACATCCTTCCACGCAGAAGGAAGTCACAGCTTACTCTGTTCGAGACAGCACCGTGTTCAAAGTGACCAAAGCTGAGCGGAAGTCCTCAGAGTCAACCTGTCCCGTCATGTCAGGGTCGAATTGATGCAAGGCACGGCGAATGCTACTCTTGTGCTGGTAGATCGCCGTACATATTTGCCCCCACAGCTGGGAACAGAAGGAGCACCAAACACAACCATTCTCCCTGTTTGAAGAAAGCCAACAACAAGAGAAGAAACCGGTTAAAGACTTCAGCTGGATCATTAACCGAAAGTCGAACCTGAAAGTTCTAGCGGCCGTGAACTCTGTCTGCTCCTTTCAGTCCCTTCATCTTTCAAGCCCTGTTCTCTCCTTGACACCGCCTCCTCTTTTCGCCGGCCCCCCGGAACTATCAAGAACAGCTCCCTACCTACATATCTTTTCACCTTTCTCTCCCTCACTCTCTCCCACAGTCGGCCCCAGCCATATGCAACAGAGAGAGTACAGCGACGTGATGCTCCATCCTCCAGTTGAAGCATCTACGGCGCTGGCAGGTGTCCCCGAACTGATTCTTAAACTCACAGAATCCCCCGACATGAGTGGTCCCCTGTAACAGTGGCGAAAGCGGTCCACACCCAGCGCAGTAAGCCGGCATGCATAGTCCAAAAGAGAGGAACCCTCGTTCTCTGATCACGAGTGAATCTGACCCTCGTTGCTTTAAGTACGCCACGTCGGCTTCTGACACCTACCTCTTCCGCAGCGCTGTTATTTGAGTTGCTATCAACTACATGGAACGCCTGAAGGAATTCGAGGTAGTTGATGCGCTTCGACCCTGTCGTGTCAACGGCCTCAGCAACCTACACACAAGATATCCGTACCATAAACCCCAAGGAACCGTCCCGTATACACACACATTTTGTTGAGATGAGTCCGAGCACCGATAGTGAAGCAGGCGCATTCTCTACCTTCCCTCAAAGCCACTCACAGAAGACAACCAAAGACACAAATCTCGTATCTTAGCTTCGACATTCTGCATGGGTTTAACGTCCCTAAAAAAGAGTTCAGGCACCTCTGCTTTGTGCCGTCACACAAGACGAAACTCTCCGACTCTTATCGTTGTTCCATAAAGAACTTTTTCCGTCGAATTCACCCTCTACAAACAGTGCTGAGTCGGAAGCTGGTACTTTGCCCACGCACCTGCACAGACTCAACGGTCCCCACGAGACACTGCACACGTCAAATCGAGACCGACATCACCCGTAGAGAGAAATGTGAAACCGGTGACGCATGCTAAGATCAAACAAGACATGCAATAAAAGAAGCGTTTAGGGTTCAAAGACTCATCCGTTGTAGCACGAGGAAACACGTTAACACGATGTTGAATGTCCTGGTCCCCCTTAGCGCCGCGTGAATGATTGTTCCGTTTGCCTACCTTGTAAAGGTGTTCATCTGTCAAAGCGAAGCCGAGCTCTTCCTCATCGATCGGTAGTCGCTTGATGCCCGTCACGAAGTCGGCGTACGACAAATACCCTACGCAAAAACGCAACGCCCACAAAACAAGGTGGCGTGACCGAACACACAGATATACACACAGGTGTACCGCTTAGGGCACAAACCCGTGTATCTGCTCGCTATCTCTTTCTCTTTACTTACACCCGTAAACATACATGTATACGTCCACCATTGAGGAGGTGAATCCGGCTACGTGCTTTAACGGTTACGTAATACCCATCCAAACCATTACGAGACAGGGCGTCCCTCAACAGTGGATGACACACCAAAGTGACAGGTGACGAAGTCATCCGTAGCAACAAGGTACAGAGAAAGGACAAAAGAGCATTTAAGCCTCCTACCTCGGCAAAAGACTACTCCAACTGCTACAACAAAAGCGACAAGAGAGCCCGACAACCTACAAGATTCTTTGTCACCACTCTCTCAGCTCGTATCGCACGCCAAAACAGAAATCTCTGCTGGCCGTCCCGATTCAAACTCATAGCTAATACTCCTCGCCGAGATGTACGTCAGCAGTACAAAATACCATGGTTTTTTCCCTCAATGAGGTGGAGTGAATGGACTTTTTCTTGACTCACTCTCATACAACAACGGCGAACAAATGACCAAGTAGGCTGGAACAGGAACAGACACAAGAAGCTAATCATCGATGCCTCACCATCACCACCTTCGTTGTAATCCTTAAACTTCTGGAACAGAGCTACAGCACGGACAGCCGAGGAGCGCCTCCTGGCGTTGATCTCCGGCCCTAAATTACCATCCTGTCGCTGTTGCTCGTAGTGCCGGTTAGCGGCGTCAGCCTTATCAGCTAAAATGGCTTTGCCGATACAGTGCAAAGCCCTCTGCAACCAGGGCACATTCTTCTTCGAGCTGAACACGGAAACGCACAAGAACAAAAGGGAGAAAGCGCTGCATGAGGTACCAGTAAGCCCAAGGAAAAACTCCGCCTTCTCCTCTGTAAGTATCGATCTACACATTCCTTGGATACGCGAAGTTGGAAAGAGAATTGCTTCTTCTTCAGCTGTCAGTTCTCCTCACTGAAAAGACCCAACTCCTCGGAAGTCGGCAGAGAGTCAAGAAGAGAGAAAGAAAAATGACTGGTGGAAACTCTTGTCCTTACGACCGATGACTCACTACGCTAATGTCCGCAGTGACCTACACTGTCAGTAGTTACCTTTCAATACACAGGACATGCACATACATACCCGCCTCAACTTCTTAGATGAGCGAAGAAGGCACCCTTCTTTCGCATATACACGTGCAAAGGACACGCGACACACGTAGGAAGCTTTCACGAGGCACAACGGACTCGGACACGTTTGACCGGCACCATGACTCTCCCTGCTCCTCATTGCACCCCAGGTGACGCCTTGAAGCAGATAGGAACGACAGCTTTGAAAGGGCACTTTTTCCCCCCTCTCGGTGAATTACACCTCAACGCGCCAGATCGCCTGGTTGAAATTCTTACTCATCATTGATGACATGGGAGTAGACGACCCTGAATCGCCCAAGGAACTCGGCGACATCGATGCTGCCTGCCGCAGCATTGAAGGCCGGACTGGCTGTGATCAGACGCATCAGAATCCGAACCTGTGGTTCACTAAGACCTGCCAAAACCGGGCCAAGAAACAGAAAAGAGAGAGAGAAACGAGAGGATACAGAGAAGAAAAAGGGAGAGACTCAGGATTTAGGTGGCTAAGCACGATGACACCATGGGTTGACTTGAGTAAAGAAGAAGAGAAGACAGTACACTCGGAAGAGGTGCGTCATGAGAGAGAAAAACAATTTCGATGTTCAGGTGCGTTAGTAACGTCGGTAACATCGACGGGAGCCGAACTGAGGGTGACTTTAGCGGAGGAAGTCGCGAAACGCCTTCAGAGCAGAAACGACATGGAGACCTACGGAACACCAACTACTTCACAACGACACACAGACTCAGATATGCAGGCAGATACACATATAGACAGACGGACAGACAACTAGCTCTACAAAGCCGGACAAACGGCTACGCGTGAACATGGCTAGAGAGATAGACAGACTGGTTGAGAGTTTGCGACTGACCAACATCCAGTTCGGTGATGAGCTCGTTGAATTCCCGGAAAGACACAGTGCCATCACAATTGCGGTCAAACAGCATTAGGGTTTCCTTGAGACTTAGATCCGCGCTCATGATGGACTCGAAGACCTGTCAACACAAGAGAAGATCCAAACATGAAGGAGCTTATCCATACGAGAGATAAACGACAGCTGCAGCACGACTGAAGTCCACACACACAGCGAGGGACAGGACAGCTGCAGAGCAACTGGAATCTCACATGCTGATTCACAAAGAGTATGCACGCATGCCAACACATGACTACGTAGACCCAAACACAGATAGGCAACGCGGAGACAGAAAGAGAGGAAAATCTGTAGGGATAGGGATGCTTTCGCATACCGGTAACACATAAACTGAAGTCGTACGAACGAAGCGGAGACCTGAAGTTCAGAGCTTTGAAGACACCAACCGACGGAGATACGTATGTCCACGTACGCGTATACATGCATGCTTATACAAAGACAGCGAGAGTGAATGCACGTGTGCATCTATCTACGCCCACATGAGCTGCTCCTGACCGCTGACACTTTGTAACGGCAAGACGAGAGTGATGGAAGGAAGGAACTATCGCCCTCCTCGGTGAGCGCGGATGATTTACCCGAGCAACACACTCCCGCCGCCAGTTTAGGTGTTTACACTTCGGAGGTCGGAACTCGACCCGATAACGATTAAGGAAGTCGTTGTAGTACACGTAGCCGTCTGAATCCACCACATGGAGTCTCTTCATAAGGTAAACCCACGGAAAATCCTGGCCTAAGACGTTTGCACACGCTTCTCTGAAGGCAAAACAAACAGTGGAAAAGGAGAGGGAAAAACGCACTCCGATGAGATTTCTCGTAGAGATCTGCACAGGAAACGGGTATGGGTACGATTGACACAGTGCCTGGTGGTCCCGCGATCTCTCTTCCGCATCTTCATCTCACGGCTTTTGTGGAACCAGCTGCTTCTTCTCGCTCTCTCTGGATTTGAAAGGATCTGAGCGACTGATCGGAAGGCTCTTCAGGCTCTATACCAGTGAACGACGCCTCCGCAGTCTCTTACGACAAGGAAACGTTTGTTGTTGTCTCTGTGTCGGTCTTCGAACCTTTGCAGAGGTTCATCTAGGTGAACGAACACTTTGCTGAAAAGAAGACAACTGGGGGGCACAGTTGCCTCCACATTCCTCCTTCATGAACCTGCTCTACAGATAAGGGTACGTACATACATCCAAATATTGGTGTGATAAGCACCTAAGTAATTCACACAGATACTGTAGATGTCTCTACCCGTCGGACTTCAGCCCTATGACCACTATCCTGCAGCGGCCCCAAAGGACAGATAATCGATCCCACCGCCTGCCGATCCCCTCTCCAAAGTGGTCTATTCCTAGGTCAACAAGAAACATATACGCTCTATATCAGATCACTCACATTTTGTCTTCACCCGCACATCCTTCAATCGAAGGTGAAATACAGGTATGTACGTGTGTATATTTGAACTCACGAAAGCTGCGCCATATACATTTGTCGTGTCGCCCCGCCAGAAGTATACCTACTTTTCACACAAGAGGAACGAGGCCATGGAGCATTTCGCACGCTTACTTACCTCCACTGAGCAGGAGAAACCCTACCCGTTTCCGCGCCCATGTTGAAGAAACACCACCAAAGATCGGTTTTCTTTTCGCAAATCATTTTACAGATCTTTTCAAGGATTTGTTCATTCATACGAGCTGCGGCTGTACGCCTGTGATGTCGCTTTGTCTGCATCTCAAGATCTTTGATGCGGGTCTGTACGAACACCTTCTGGGTTGCCGCGCATGTTTCTTTATACAGGAGTTGAATTTCTGCTAACGACGGAGCCATATACTCTTGGATTTCAAAAGAAAGATTCGCCTCAAAGATGATCTGAAAGAAAACAAATGGAATGAGCAAAAAGACGACCCTGACTTGACGGAAAGAAAAGGCCCAAGGCTTAAGCCTACGGCCTGCGCAAACTACAGGACAGACGACGATACGGACCTGAGATAGGCAGGCTGTCAGAATAGGCTCGAGTACTCAACAGTCCGACGGTGTCTACAACAAACAGAAGTCGACTCACAGAAGAAACAAGAGAAGTCTTTGTTTCATAGTAGTATCATTGTAGACCTACGAGGTGAGTAGACAAGGCCTCACATGTCCGCAGAATACTGAGAGGGAAGGGATGAAGAAAACAGTTTAAAATATAGACAATAGAAACTAAGAATGAAGACTGCGTAGAGAATTATACACCCCTCCTTCATTCCTACTTCTCTTTCTCTCTTGGTCACACGTCAGGAGCTAGTGACGCAGAAAGACGGACATGGAACTAGTTCTAACGCAGGCAATAGAGAATAGTCTTACTTTAGATAAGCGCTCCACATCGCCCTGTGCATGCTACCCACAGCTCTTACATACCCGGCACATCGTCTACACATAGATATCCCCTGGTACATATATACGGCTCAGTAAAATGGTAAGAGACCACTTACCACTCCGCCATAATTGCCTGTCGTTCCACAGTAGTTGGAAGCAGAAAAGAGAGTCACACAGCGACCATCGTGAACTGGCTCGAAGCCCCGCAAGTTCGTTGGTACCTATGAAAAGAAGAAAAAAGATACCAGCGCTCATTCACATACATCATTCTTAGCAGCACAACACTCACACCACAGATGCACAAATACCCGTCTCCCCCTTCTACCGGCGCTGCTTCCTTGATGAAACATACTTTTCGACTCTCGTGAACTGTATCTATCCGGACGGCATTCTGATGTGCACTCAGCACTTGACAACCTCCGCTTGAAGTTCTTCTCTATCCAGTGGGCGGAGAAATAGCTACACGGCATACATCTTTTCTTTGTCGTCTCCGCCGCTAAATACATATATATACGTGGTCTCCTGAGAGACGAACGATAAAGGCGGAAAGAGAATTTCCTACAAGGTGAGAATACAGAAGGGAGTCGAAGAAATGTGTGGCCTGTCCTCGGAGAGGAGAATCAACGCATTCCAATGGATCGGCAAGCACCTCACACAGCAAACAACTATGCCACTACGAAACTACATGATGCATGATGAGACACGCCAACTAAGAACCTACCGCGCACCCGTCAAGAACCTTCATTGTTTCCTTTTCAGGTGTTTTCGTTATTCCTCCCTACTGGCATACCTGATGAGATCTAATACAGACTTCAAGATTATTCTTCGTTAAAAAAGCATCTGTGACATCCGGGCCGAAAGCAATACAGTCCGCTCCCCTGGTACTCCATCCTCTTCCATTCTCATGTTGCGGATCCGACCATAGTAAATCGAACATCAGGGTATCTTCGAAAGAATGAGGACATGCAGGGCAAGGCCTCTGTCGGTTTAACTTGTCTATATGCTGGAGTGTGACGTTATCTTTACGACAAAGTCCTCCATGCACGACGAAGACCCGCTTCTCCATCACAACACATAGAGGTAGAAGATGGAAGATCTCCTGAAACTTCTGATACATAAATCCCCCGTACTTCTGTCGAACTTCCTGGGCAAATCCATAAACTTCGTTCATATCTGCACTTTCATGATTTCCCCTGTTGATAATCACGCTTGACGGACACTGTAGCTTGAAGGCAAATAACATCATAAAAATCTCTACAGCGTAACGACCTCGATCGGCTATGTCGCCATTGAATAAATATCTGAAGAGAACATACACATGAAGAGACCCATACGGACAAGGGAGAGAAGAGTGACTCATCGAGACTCATCCTGTCTATACATATATATATATATATATGTTTCGACGATACGGGAGACGTAAGTAGGAAAGACGGGTGTCTACCGAATTCCTTATACACAACCCTGAATGTCAGGATATAGACAAACATACATGGGGGTAGAAATGCGGAGTTTTTTTTCTCGCTACCGTTCTTCTAGTCATAGCTATACTCTGGAAAACAGTAAGATTACAGGCACATGCAGACTAGTCCTCAGACACCGGTCGTCACGTATGAAAAACAGTGGAGTGTCCTTCTCGTTTCTACATACGCACATGCGAACACATCATATCCGGCGATACAACAACAGGACAGGGAGAATAAGCAAAAACGTTTTGTGACGAAGGGAGACCGCTACATACACATATTGGAGCAAGCGACCGCGATCCAACGTATCCCAGGAAGATTAAAAGTCTTATCGACACCGCGAGAAGAGAAATTCTCTTAAGAAGGTCTCAGCACGCCTTAAGATAAAAACAAACGCGAGAAATCAAAGTGACAGCAACACACCCCTGCGCTCTAACCCACTCGGACGCGGTGGGCAAGTTACAGGAAGAGAAATCGCTGTAGGGCCATAGACGAGAAGGGACCGCACGGTACACACCACAATAGTCCTCATCGTAATTGTCTACGGATACGAAGGAAGACGACCGTACACGCACGCCAAAAGGGTGGGATATGCATATAGAGAGACCGACACGCACGTATTCAGATTCACGGAGAGGAAACAAGGTGATACAGTAAAACATACACGGGACAAACACACAGGCGGCCTTAAAGCATATCCAACGGACTCCTACGACTAGAAGACAATACTTCACTCCTTTCCCAACTTACACATTCGTAGGAGAAGGCGGGCCGAATTTGTAGAAGATCCACAAAACGTCATTCAGCTGTCCGTGTGTATCGCCAACAAGCTAAAGAGAAGACACACACGGATAAACCGTACAGGGAAATAGAATGCCGGATTAGAGGCGAAGGGTTAGAGGCAGAGGGGCGTCACAAACTCCTCTTCCTCTCTTTCGCTCTTTTCTACACCCGGCGTGTTGAAAGTACAGCCAATAATTCGAAACAGGGAAGGAATTGCATCCGCATGGTTTCTACCCTTCACTCTCATCAAGTTCCATCTCACTCCCTCGGTGGTTTATTAGCTGACAAGTGAACTGCGATGGCCCGGCGCGCAAACGCAGATAAGAATAGAAAAGAAGAAAACAGAGGTACTGCCAAGAGGTGGGGAAGGGAGACCGCAGGAGTGCAGACAAAAGAGGGAGTATAACAAGTGCACGTGAGTGAAAACTTTCGTGTCGAAGAAAAACAAGTGAATTCCTTCTAGTCGAACTCTACGCTCACACGTTTGCAGTGCCGGGAGACAGACACAGCCCCACCAGCAGCCTGAGCATAGACCGTCAAAGCGAGTCGTGAGATCTTCAGATGATAATCTCGTAGCTTCGACAAGGCACTTTTTTTTATCCGCATACGCACAGAAGTTGTCTATGAATATACATGAGAAAGAACTATACAACTACACATATACTACCAGAAGCTTTCCCCCCGCCTAGGGAGTGAAGGACGATCTTGGAATCAAGTTTCCTCATCCTGTCTTCTTGAAAACCTTCTATCCTTTGCACCTCTCGCCCATACTGATGTGTGTGCCCACTCTGCATATACGGCAGAAAGCTTAACCGGTGAACTTTGAAGCATCGCTTCTTTGGAAAATCCCCCTCACCACTAATCGAGATCCTCCCTTTTTGGGAATTTCAACTTCGACCACTGCGCCCTTCATCGTCTGTTTATAGTGGTCCTCAATTGCCATGATTAACTCCAAGGCGTACCTCCTGGGCAAAGGATACTGAGAAGCATTCCGAAAGACAAGAAAGAGGGAAAAAAAAGAAGATTGAAGTGAAGAACGAAAAAGGTAAAAAAAGCTCTTGCCAATACATGGAGACACCCGCGCAGGCCGGTATCTTCGCCGACGGTGTTCTGGCCGCCGTACATACACACCAAACCGAACACCTCCTGTACTCCTCCTGGATGACACGATATTGTCCGAAGGTTTGTGTTTCTCCTGTCGCATGTCTTCCGCTCTTTCTTGTCTCACTAAAACCGCGGAAAACCATACAGGCGCGCGAACCTGGACAATCGAATCCCGCAATTACGGAGACTCTTCTCAGTTCTAGAGACATACGTGAGCGTTTCTGACTACCGGGCAGTACACACGAACGACGGAAATAAGTTCTGAAAGCCTTTCTATTCCGCTTTCTTTTCGACTGAATGTTGAACATTCGAGATACTGTCTGTCGCCAGTACTCAAATCACTAAGTGAGAAAAAGCACAGGTGTGAATGAAGAAACGAGAGAAGAGAGGACGAAAGGAGGGGGGGGGGGCTTACATCTGGATTGTCTCTGTAGTGATCAACGAGATCTAACGCGAACTCCCTGGTGATGGGCCACTTCAACTTGGGTCCCGTATAATCATCAGGGACATTCTCTGCTGAGATGGATGAGGCATCCACACTGGTACGACAAAGACTCCGCTGAGGAGGACAGATTGACAGAGAAAAAAAAAACACGGAGAAAAGAGACTTGCAGTAGTAAACGAGAGGAGTCATTCCTCCAATGGATGAAAAACAACACGGCGACGCACCTGTTGAACGAAAGAGACGAGTATACGTAGGCGTGTGATGAGTTTTCCGGAGAACAAGCGCCCGACCTCATCGCTTTCGTATTAGAAGAGACGCCTCCACCGACAACACATAGGCAGTTACAGCTACGCATCTTGTAGCGACAGCCATCGCGTGCCGAGCAGCCAATACAAAGGAAGACAAAAGAAGAGCATAAGCTGGTGATACGTCTACGCCATCCGTGTGACCGTTCCCTTCAAATACATATACGGGACGTATAAGAAACTATAAGCGCCATGCCTCACACCCAGCGCTAACGGGAGAGAAGCGTCACTCTGCTTTTCTCCCCCTGCTTTCTTTAGAGATACCACACCACTTACACGAGCAGACGATCGCCGTCTCCCACCACGGAAAACTCCTCCTGCGGCTGAAGATCCAGAAGCAGCTCCGGTCTTTGAATCGCGACCTCCTGCTCCTGGGACTGTCAGATAAGAAGACGAAGAGGACGATCGAGAACGTTCACCAGGGCCTGTGGTTGCTCCCATCATCATCTCTTCTATCTCATCTGCCATATTCTGCTCGTGAATCTGCTTCTTAATGGTATTCAACGTAGGTGTTCCGACATCTCTGAGAGAAAGAGAGAAAAAAGGAAAGAAAGAAGAAAAAGAAGACGAGACAGTCACCTCCACGGAATCGACAAAGGTAGAAAGCGCACTAACAAAATGCCAGTCTGACACAAGAAGTGAAGGGAAAGAAGCTATCTGTCCACGAGTGGTCATGCATGTACAGACATGGGCTTTGCTGCCCTCTCCCGCTGTCTTTACCCTCGTTGCGGCCACTCGTCAAGAAAAGTCCTCCGAGACTGGACACAGATTTGGTTACCGATATCCCTGTGCAAGAGAGATATAATCACACCTGCATCGTTTCTACATAAGCAATGGAACAGAAAGACACACTCGACACGCATATAAAAGAAAGAGTGACGGTATATGGGTTGATCTACACTCACAGATGCAGACAGGGAAACCACATGACAAGATAGACAGCGACGCTCACTGAAGCCATGAGACGTAAGCGGAATCTCACCTGTTATTAACAAGAGCATCTTTTTCTTCAAAAGCATCTAGTTCATTCCAGAAATGAAAAGCCGCGGCATCTTGAAAAGCCTGGCGAGCTCGGTAGCTCCTCCACGATGCTTGAATTTGTATCGCGGCGCATTCTTTACCTAGAGAGAGGAAACAAAAACTGGAAAGGAGGTGTGTTTTCCAGTGTATGTACACCTCCGCCATTGAGTTACCAGGAACGGATTTTCCCTTGCACACCGTCCTCTAATTCACACCCCCCCCTCCTCATTTCTAACGAATCAAAGTTTTCTGCTTCCTTCTTTTATTAGCAAGAAACGCGTACTTCCCTCTACCACCTACAGACAGATACACAGGCAAGGCACGTTATCTGCATCTATAGTACATCTATACACAGAGAGGAGAAGAGAAGCTAGACGAACTTCACGGGAGAAAGACAAAACGACATGCGATACACCAGTCAATGGCATGCAACTCGGAGGACACGACGAACAACAGAGGAGAACTGCCGACAGACGGGCGATGACCAAGTGCAGAATGGAGCTTCCTTATTCGTCAATCTCACGCGTGTCTGAAGTTGAGAAAGAATTACACACCTACATCCGGGACGGTGAAGGCAGAGATGATGGCATGAGGGCAAGGTGACAAGGGAGACGATTAACGTGAGAGGAGACGCGAGAAAAGAAGAAAGCAGGGGATAGCGGGACACACACGTGTCTGCTCACACTTGTATACGCGCATGAGCCTTGAAAAGGGAGATAGACATGAGTGCAGATAGATATATAGGTATGTACGTGAAGGACGGTGCGAGAGGCGCCGTAATTTCATCTGAGACGACGGAAAGAAAAGCGTCGCGAATAGTGGTGAGGGAAGTATCTATGATACAGATTCGGGAGACCAACAAATCACAATCTGTTGAATCACGTCACGATGCAAAGGTGTATACGTTCCTCTCGGGATACCCACCACCTTCGAACTGCCCCTTTCCTCCCCTTCCCCTCTTTCCTTTTTCTCCCTTTTCCACTGTCCCCGTACACGTTACGCATTTGCTCAACCGGGGATCGGGGACCAATCCCCCGAGCCTTCACGAAGCTTTTTCAATTTTCATAAAGTGGGTTACATATGAGATTTTTCCGCTCCGTAAGAGTACTGACACTCGTACGAGCACAGAATACATGTGCGTAATGCATGGAGCGGCGCGGTTATTGAGGAAAGAGAAATCGAAAACGAGTATCGCCTCCCCCGTCCTATACACATGTGAAGAAAGTTCTGATAGAAAAGATCTCTCTTCTGCAAGGCAAAGAAATATGGTCGACGAGACCGCCCCTCTGTGCGTTACGAGGATTGGTCATCCTAGAGAAAAGGAGGGGAAGACACGAAGAAATAGGAGACGGTCACAAACTGCTCCTCCATGTTGTCGTCTCGTTCTTATATTGTTTATAGAGACACTGTTCTTGTCACCGTGTTCACCGGTACCAAAACTCAGCTTTCCCTTGTTCTGCTTTACAGTCCCCGAGCACGAAGAAGATCCACTGTAACTTCCAGAGGGACTGCATCGCCGGGAGGACTGGACTGAGGAGAAGGGACGACATGGGTGTACAACGCATGTGGTGGGAAGGAAAGTGAAGAGTGGTTGAGTCCCATTGTACCCCCTGTAAGGAGCAGCAGTGATGGATGAGCAGTGAGAAAGACCAGAAGGTAAGAGCCCCTACCGGCACACACGGTGACTCTATCCAAGTACGGATCCATGAATACACACAAGACGCTGGCACATCTGAAGTACATGTATACGGAGGCATGCTTGGTTTGTGCGTAGTTGTGGCGGATGACTTACCATCATAGGGTTGAACTCGACCGAGGGGGACAAACATGCCATGCTTAGGCTGGCAGCGAAAATACCGCTGACCTTCGACAGAGCCATCATTTTCCCCAACAGGCTTCAGAAACTCAATGCCGTAACCAGATTTACTCGCGGAAGTTGCTTTTCTTTTACTACTTGACGAACGAGGTCCTGACCCCGAAGGAGGGGGAATTGTCCCAACATAACGAATGGTCGCTTTGCGGCCGTATACGGCGACTGTGTCCCCGACAGAGAACCCCATCACGGACTGAGATAAAACAGAAGCGAAGACGAGAAAAGACGGGAGAAGAAGACGATAAGAGGACAAGAAAACAAAGAAATCTAGAGGGACAGGAAAAGGACGACTTCACACAGGAAGGCACATCTTGCATTGGAATGAGTCGACCGGCCGTACTGAGAGGGTTGTATCTCTGTAGATTAAAAGGGAATGTAGCGGAAGACGAAACGCGGGAAAAACTCACAAGGAGCAAGACCGAACGGATGCTCAGATGACAGGACCGAACCACGGAAAAACGAGACAAGAGAGAAGGAGACACACAACTACACGATGATACAGGGAGAGAGCAGTTGGGAGAGAAACGCGGGAAGACTCGCAAGGACACGAGGCACAGACGGCAAAAACAGAAAGAGGAAAAAAGAAAGCAACACAAGTGAAGAAAAGGAGCTACGGCAAACGGTCGAAGGAAAGGGCGAACCCGGCCCAACGGAAAAAGAGAATTGCTCGACACATCATGTGGTCTCCGTTAGAACACATCAAGAAAAAAGGGACACACTTACAAACTCAACTACGCGATCCATTAAGTAGCCTTTCCGAGCTAGACTGTGATCAATCGGGGGGAGGAAAAAAGGAAGAGAGAGCGAGGAGTTTGTCCCAACTGAACCGCCGAACAACACATCGACTAGTCCGGCAGGGCGGAAGCCTTGCGGAATGCACGAAGAATCTCCAGTCAAATTGAAACAGACACCCGTTCCTGATGAGGAGACAAGTTTGAAGAGAAAAACAAGAACTTCCTTCGCAGAATCCAAAGAAATCCAGAAAGAGAACACCTCGACTCGTCTCTTCCGTAACGAGGGCAGAAGGAGGGGTAGAAGCTAGTTCAGCTGTGCTACTGTGCGTTTTCCTTCTTCAGGGAGAGATTTCGTGGCTGTTGCTGGGGCTCTACGGGGTCGACAGTCTAGTTGCCCCAGCATAATCGATTTATTGAAGCGGAGAGTTCTCCGTGAGCGTCACCAGAGAAGAGGACGGAGAGGGTGATGACTACTGTGAACCAAGAAGCTAGTTTGTCGGGCTTCTATGTTTCTTGTAGTGGTATTGTAGGGCCATCAAGCATACTAGCAGGCACTTTCCCTTCACCGCCAAGGCCGACCAGAACACTGTGACGGTAAGGAGAAATGACACTCAAAACAAATTTGTAGACTTTTCTGCAAAAACACCTTCCCTATGTTTTCAAAAGAAAAGGGAGAAAAAGCAGTAGCGGAAGATGACCCACGCACGCAAAAGCGCTGGGGAGAAAGCCCTCACTTTTGGGTGATGATCGCCTCAGCAGCCTCTCCTGTTTTTCTCAAACCGTAGGGACACATTCTGTCGACCTGTTTCACAGACCCGATCTGAGAACCGAATATAGGCCGTAATGCAGATTTCACTTTCCTGTGAAACCTCAAGTTGCGGGCGTTGAGTGAAGGGTAGTAGTAGTATCTTTACGAGTCGCAAAAGAGAGAAACCCTGGGCTTTTTTCTTCTCGTTATTTCATCGTCTAAAAGCCGGATGGCCTACGAAGAGGCGACGGCAACGCGGCTCTGGAGTACTCGACTTCTACGTCCAGCCAGTCCTGACGAGACCCAAACAAAGCCTTCTCTATTCCCAAATTTAAGCAAGAGGCGTTGGGAATTTTGTACCCGGGAGACCTGAGCTGTTTTTACCCTTGTAAGCGTAGGCCGCGGTGTTGCTGGACGAAAGGTTTCTACTTGTCTTCGGGGAAGACCGCCCAACAGTCTTGACGTCTTCTGTAGCGACCGGCACGAAACTTAACAACTT
>NW_027156471.1:0-401 GCF_002600585.1 Cystoisospora suis | reverse complement strand
ACATTCCTTCCTTTTTAAGCGGTGGGGATCCGCCTCGGATTTACTGGCGACCGCTCGAGGGATACGGTCGAGCGGCTCGCTGCGACTGTTAGGGTCCCCTAGGACCCATTTTCTCCGTTAAACTGTCTTCTTTCCTTATCCTCTTTGCGTGCTTGCTCTCTAAACGTGTTTTGCTATTCTTATGCCTCTTTAAATGAGGCCGGACTCTAACTATTCCCCCTTTTTCCGGTCGTGTGTCTCTCTCAACCGGCCGGTCGTCCCGCCTCCCTGGGAGGTGCGGCTCCCCGTCACTTTCCCATTGCCCCTCCAGGGCTAAATCTGGGGATCTTTCCCTCTTTTAACGAGGTCTACGACTTCGATTATGCAAGTTAGGCTTCCTTAGGAGCCTTAATCGTGGAAAG
>NW_027156470.1:0-310 GCF_002600585.1 Cystoisospora suis | reverse complement strand
GAAAGAGATAGAGTGCCGTTCCGGCGCGCCGCCCCGGAGGAAGAGCGGTCAGAGGAAAGAAGCGAAAGGGAGAGCGGGGGAGAAAGCACGGAGGAAATCTGGAAGGAGGATAACAAAGTAAACAAAGGAAAGGGAAGATTCGGGGAAGATGCGCCATTCAGAATGGCAACAGCGGAGGAATGGAATGAGAAACCAAGGAAGGTCAGGGCGAAGGAAGAAAAAGCGATCCCAGCGGGGGCAGGAAAAGATGCACGCAAGGGAGCAACAGCGAAGCTAGACGAAGAAGAAGTTGGAAAGTGTTCACCTGCAC
>NW_027156469.1:0-12178 GCF_002600585.1 Cystoisospora suis | reverse complement strand
TATACATACATGTAGATATGTATATAGAGATGTATACATACATGTAGATATGTATATAGACATGTATACATACATGTAGATATGTATATAGAGATGTATACATACATGTAGATATGTATATAGAGATGTATCTCTCTATACGTAGAGGAGTGTGTGTGATGTGTGTGTAGGTGCGCAGAAGGTTATGTACGAGAAGATAGAGGGAACCCCGCAGCTGTACAGATAGAAGTCTCTGTCACCTATACACATCGATACATAGGCACATGAAGTGAGAGCGAAGGAATGAGATAGAGACAAGGCAGAGAGACAGAGGAGAAGGAATGGAAGAAAAAGAAGACAAAGAAGACGTAGATGCATGCGTATATACCTATAGCCGTTGCGCCAGCATCGATAGAATTTTCGACGAGTTCTTTACACACGGCTTTAAGACCGACGATGACCTGCTGACTGCAAATACTCTCTGCTACTTCTTCGCTCATCATACGTATCCTTCTTTCTCCTTCTCTACTCAGACCCTCTTGAGTTTCCTTGCACACATTCCTGATCTGCTTCTTCTCTCCTTCTTCTCCTTCTTTTGTGCTCTTCTCTCCCTTCGAAGTAGAAAGGGAAGAAGAAGATGGCGGACACGCAAAAGAAGAAAAAGAAGGAGCACACGAAGATGAAGTAGAGAATGAAGAAGCAGAGAAAGAGGATGTGGAAGAAGAGGATGGATTTCCTACGCGAAGATAAGAAGAGACAGGGTGTGTTTTGTGAGAAAGTGGATTCTCAAGTTGAGAAGAGAGACTAGGATTTGACTTGTCTGGTTTGCTACTGTCTTTGGGAGTATCTTCCTCTGGTTGAGGTGTACGTACACCCGACGGTTCAGGTGTACGTACACCTTGAGATGTGTCCTTTTCTCGTGAAACATGATAGCAGGCTTCTCTTCTTTCTTCTTTTTCTTTCTCTTCCTCCTCATCCACACCAGCACCCGAGCCTGAGAATCTCTCGCCCTCCATGGCAAGGAAGATGAAGAAGAGAAGGAAAGTCCAATTCTTCGTCAGCTTCACAAAAGTCTTCCTCGATTCAAACGACAATTTCTCTATCTCTTTCCTGGAGAGAGAAAAGTCTCTGTGCTTGGAAACACGAGGAAAAGACCAAGCATCATCTTCCTTCTCCTCCTTTTTCTTTTTTCTTCTTTCTCTTTGACACTTCTCTCTTCCTCTCCATCCGGTATCTCCTTCTTTCTCTTTTCTTTTCCCTCTCTTACTTCATCTAAACATTCTCCTAATTCTTATTTCTCCTATTCTGTACGGTCAAGAAGTCTCGAAAGCATTTTCCTTGATGGTCTGGAGAAAGTCGATTCTCTCAGCCTTCATGAACGATCGATGATAAGAACGAGCAGCTAGCTACATGCAAGCTAAGATCGGCCCCTTTTCATGAGGTGTATACGGGGATGGGGTGTATGTACACGTCATGAAAACGAAGAAGCGAAAGAAACAAGCTTAGAGAAAAGATGTGGAAAAGAAAGAAAGAAAGAATATCTATCTTTCTCTCTGTAGGAAAAGATCGAAACAAAGAGATTTCACAGGACTTGAAAGAGTTATCAAACCCAGGGAGG
The DNA here is from genome assembly GCF_002600585.1 of Cystoisospora suis. Taxonomy (NCBI): domain Eukaryota; phylum Apicomplexa; class Conoidasida; order Eucoccidiorida; family Sarcocystidae; genus Cystoisospora; species Cystoisospora suis. The sequence goes on along the minus strand of NW_027156469.1, from coordinate 10,581 downwards.
GATGGCGTTGTAGAAATCCATGTACACTCAGATAAGAAGAGAGAAAGAGAAAGACCAGAATAGGAAAAGGAAAAGTAACATATCGCGACGTAAAGAAAGGCTACCCGCAATCTAAGACAACAGTAGCCGTAGATAAAGAGTAAGAGAAGAAAGAAAGATTTTGCTTCTCTCAGTGCCTCTCTATGCCTCGTGAAATAGAAAGAGAAAGAAGAATGGCACCTCCTCTATCACCTTAAAGACAGACAACTCTTCCTGCACCTGCGATAGATAGATAGAAAGAAAGAAAGATGAGCCGATGCATGTATGTTGTGTGTGAAGAGGGACCTTGTTGAAGACCGCTCTTGCCTCACGACTTCTTGAGGGGAGAGAAAAGGGAGAATCTTCCCGTTCCACACTAGATAAGAAAGACTTCTCCTTCTAAAGCTTAAGCAGCAGAAAAGATGACAATGGTAAAGAAAAGAAGAAAAGAGAATTAGAAATGCAGTAATCTCTCTCCGTTTGAGAAATACGCCGGATGGATGGATTGACGCGTGAATGCGATACTGAGGTGAAAGGAGAGAAGGGAGAAGAAAGAGAAGGTCTAAAGCTATTTCTTAGGTCTAAAGTTCAGCAGAAATTGACACTTCTGCGTTTCTTCAAGACAAAAAGAAAGAGAGAAGAAAAGAAGATTCTCTTTTATCCTCCTCTAGGCTTTCATCTCTCTTTCTCTTTGCCTCCGCTTCAATCGATAAGACAGAGCTTGCATGCCATCGCAGGGGAGAAACAAGATTCTTCTCTCCCAGCAGATCGGCTTATAGACGGTAAGGAGAAGGAATGAAGAAGAAGAATGCGAGGTGTGTGTTAGGATGGTTGTTATATTCAACTCGTAGGGAGAGAAAAAGAGAGAAGAGGTTCATAATAGCTAGGGAAAGAAACGTCCGATCCGTAGATAAGCCCGCTGTCGATAGAAAGCATGAGGTGTATGTACACCGCCGAAATGATACGAGAATGGTGTTTTCTGCGGAATTTTAGCATCATTCTTGGAGGCTTCTTATCGATAATCTTAGCCCATGTAGGCGTAAGTCTTCTTCTCTCTTTGTTTGCAAGGAACTTACTTTCTATTTGAACCGAAGACGCCTTCTTCTCTCTTCTTTCTTCCTCTTCACTCCCGCCTGTCCTTCTTCCTTTCTGTGTATGTGGAGATCTGGTATCTCCAGTCTCTCTGTGTATTTCTTCTTTCGTAGTTTTCTTCTCTTCTGACTGCTTCAGAATCTCGTGAGTGGTAGTTTCTTCCTTCTCTGTCTCTTCTGTACTTCCACAGTCCCACACCCTTTACTTTTCTTTCTCCTCATCTCCACTTTCTCTGACTTTTCTCTTCAGTCTCTTCTCTCCTAAATTTCACCCTCTGATTTGTCTCCCACTTCCCACATCTTCCTTTTCTTCATGTTGTCCCGTCTTTTCTTTCTTTCCAGCCAGCTTCCCCTCTTTTTTGCCGTCTCCTTTGTACTTCTCGTTCATCTCTTTTACGCCGCTTGTAGAGAGAGAGTTTCTCACTCTCTCTCTCGTATCTGGTCTCTGTATCCATTCATCGTACAGACCCTCTTCGCCTTTCTCTTTCTTTCTCTCTCTCTCTAACTCTTCCTCTTTCTTAGAAGGCGTGTGCTTTGTTTCACGTGGCCCACCTCTTCACTTTCTCTCGTGCTTCACCCTTACCATCCCTATCTACGCCTCATCGTCTTTTCTTCATCTTCTTTTTCTTCTTTTAAGAATCCTCCCTCTTCTTCTCCTCTCTTCTTCTTCATCTCTACTTCTCCCCTTTCTCTTGGGTCAAAATGTCGTTGGTATCAGGCAGGTGTTTATCTCGGGTCTTAGGGATTGGAGGTTCTCGTATTGGGAGAAATTCTCTTTCTTCTTCCTCTTCTTCTTCTTCTTGTTCATCTTCCTCTTCTTCTTCTTTGCCAAAGTCTCTTGCCTTTTTCCAAAGAAACTTCTTCTCACGTCCATCAGGTTCTTTAGGTGTAGCTACACCTGCGGCGGTTGCTGCAGCGGCCTCATCGTCTCTAGGGGGGGGAGGGAGTCATTTGATTAGCCCGCTTGCGAAATCTGTCGATGTCTCCATTCCTGCAGAAGCTTTTAACCAACCTCCAACAAGTATGTCTCTTCTTCTTCTTTCTTTCTTTGTCACCCCTGTCTCAAGAGTTGAGTATAGATCCTATAGGAAAGCGCTTAGAATAGGAACATACGGGATGGATCTATACATTCTGTTGCACTTACGTATGCATCTATATATTTATCTATGTATAATTATAATATCTTTTCTTTCGTTTCTTCTCTCTCCATTGTCAGTGTCATACTTATTTTGTGTGCCTCTATTAATCTCTATTGTTTAATTTCTCTCTCTCTCCCTTTCTGTCTGTCGCACGATTGAACGATCTCTAGGTCTATCTATGTACATAGATTCCTATCTACATGTATACACATATATATTTATATCTGTGTAGCAGACGATCGCCTTCTCTTTTTCTGTTTCTTCTTTTTCTTCCGACGTCTTTCGTGAGTAGGATGTAGGTTTCTTTCTTCCTTTCTTCAGATTTCGGTTCTCCTCGTGTTGGCTGTGCATATCGTTTCTCTACTCTTCCTATCGTGTTACTTAGGATAAGCATGATACAGAGAGTCTTAGAGAATTTTTCAGGTGTCTCTTCAACTTTACCACCCTTCTTTCAACCTCTTCTCTTTTTCTGCTCTCTCTCTCTCTCCCGATGTATCTCTTCTCTCTTCTCGCCTTCTTTCTTTCTTTCTACTCTTCCTACGTTTCTTCTTCCCCCTCTCCATCTGTTCTTTTTCCTCCTCTCTTGAGTGTATCGCTTTCGTCTCTTCATTTTCCAAGTCTTCTGCTTCTTCTCCCTCCCCTCTACTTCTTCCGTCGTCTCATTCACTCCCCCTTTTCACTCTCGCACTCTCTTTCTGTCTATCTCTAGATCGCATATGTGCATGCATATCTTTCATTCTTTCTTCTCTTTCTTCTTTTTTCTTCTTCTTCCTTTCTCAGTCACCACTACGTTACCGTCAGGATTACGTGTCTCTACCCAGAGACTTCCTTTTCACCGTACAGCGACAGTGGGGGTGTGGATTGACAGCGGGAGTCGATACGACAGCAAACAAACCAATGGAGCCGCACATTTCCTTGAACATATGACTTTCAAGGTAAGAAACCAAGAAGGAAGGAAAGAAAGAAAGAGGGGAAAGAAAGGAAAAAGAAAGAAAGCTGATCTTCCTTTCCTTCTTCTTCTCTTTCAGCTCTGTTTCATTTGTTTCGGTCTACTTATAAGCTAGGTATCTTTTCTCGAGAGATTCTGTGGTTTGCTTTTTCTCGTCCTCTTCTTATCATTATCCTCTAAATATCTTCTTTCTCCTTTCAGGAGGAGTCTTTCTCTTGTTTCAAAGGTGTGCCTGTGTACCATATGCAAGGGTAGTCCAGTCATATTTCCTTGCGGGTTGCCTATGTGTAGAGATGTAGAGGTGTGGGGAGAAGCGGTCTGTCTACAGCAAGCCCTTGTATCTTCTGAGGTGTATGTACACTCGGGGAGGCTTTATGGTGTATATACACTTGGGATGCTTTGGGGTGTATGTACAGTTGGATTTTTGGGGGTGATAGAGAGGGAATAGCTGGACTGTTATGTTGTTGAATCGTTGCATGGGTTTCTTTTTCTTCCCTTTGTTCTTCCTTGCCTCGTCTTTGTTTGCATTCTCCGTGACTTTTTCCTGTCTACTTTTTCTTACTTTTCTTCCTCTCTAATGTTTACGGCTGGACCTCTGCTATGAAAAAGGTTTCAGATGGAGCAGGGTTATTCCACATGCACTTTTCTTTCTTTGTCTCTTTTCATATCCCTTGATTGCATTCGTTTCTTCCTCTCCTTCTTTTCTTTCTTTCGCTGTTTTCTTTTTACTTAGGGAACGAAGAGAAGATCTCGAATTCAGTTAGAGCAGGAGATTGAGAATATGGGCGCGCACCTCAATGCATACACCTCAAGAGAACAGACAGTGTACGTACACCTCATCTGTATTGTATGACAATAATGTTAATGCATGTCTCTTTGTTTCGCTTCTCTCTCGTTCTCTAGTCGTCTTGTGTTTCTTTTCTTAGCTTTCTGTGTTCTTTCTTACTTCTTCCTCCTTTTCCTTCCTCACCTCGTCACTTCTTGCTTTGCTCTTTTCTTGCTTTTTTACCTTCCTCTAGATTGTCCTTCTCTTGACTCCCTTCAAACTTTACAAAGAAGAATAAGGTCTATAGCCCAATCTTATCGTATGTATGTATAGATATCATCCATTGTATTACTCTCATGTCTGAAAGATGCATGCCTTCTTATGGTCTCTTGCTTTCTTTTCTGTCACTTCTTTTAGTTCCAGGCCTTTGTTTCTCTCTCTCCCGCTTAAGTCATTTCTAGCTGTAGTGACTTCTTCTTCATGCGACTCAAGTTGGCCGGCTATTCCTTCTTTCTGCTCGACGACAGACAAGTCTCTCCGTTCACCTCCTCCCCTATAGAGGTCGAGGTTTACATTCATCTATGTATTCCTGTCTTCTTCTGTCCCCTATTCGTGCATATACTCATTTCTCGATCTCCGTCTGTTATTTCGTATCTGTTTGGATACGGAGCTTTTTCTATACATGCATGCATGCATTTGTTCTCTGTATATTTCATCTTCCTCTGTCTATCTTTATCGCCATAATGCACCTGCTGTCTATGTGCGTGTACATACACCCGAGATTTTCATACCAGGTGAAGGTCTCGTTGCATCGTCTCCTCTTCTTTCTTTCTTTCTTTCTTTTCGCCTTTCTCCTTAGGTATTACGCGAAGGCTTTCAAGAAGGATATCCCTCAGTGTGTAGATATTCTTTCGGATATTCTGCTGAACTCGACGATCGACGAAGATGCCGTCCAGATGGAGAAACACGTCATTCTTCGTGAAATGGAAGAAGTCGAGAAACAGACGGAAGAAGTCATCTTTGATCGTCTCCATACAACTGTACGTACACCTAAAAGTCTGATTAGCAGGAGAAGAGCTAGATAAATCGCAGTTAGACGTGTCTTTTTCTCTCATAGACATTCACCTCTTCTCTGGAATGAAGAGGAAAAGAACGCGGTGTGTAGAGATGGAAGCTTGTATTCTTCTTTCTCTTCTTCCTTCTCTTTCTTTGCATGTTCTCTCAAGAAAGGTATTCCTATACACATCTCCTTCTTCTTCTCTGCTGCTGTCGAAATAGGAATGACCGAACCGAAGAGTGGAGACCAAAAGAGAATGTAGCGGCTGTGCAAGGCAACTCGGTATCTATATCTCTCTATCTTAGTGCATGTTGTTCAGGTGTACGTACAGCGAAATCTCTCGGACTTGTGTATACACAGAGATCTACATAGACGTCTATATTCAAATCTATGTATATATAGGTATATTGCATGTCCTCGTGTAAGGAATTGACATATTGAGATCTCTGATAGTCTGTCTATCTATCTCTCTGTCTCTCTCCATCCATGTCTGTTACTTTTCCATTTCTTTTGATCGCTGAATTCTTCTCCGTTGTCCTCTTCTTCTTCTTTGACTGTGGAGTGTATATACACCTCAAGTATGCCGTTGGGATGCCTGCTGTTCTCATGTTTTCTCGCCAGGTCTTTTTTCATTCCTCGAGGCATCTTTTTGTATCTTTCTCTTTCTCTGTCTCTCTCTTCCTTCCTTAAACCTTCCTCTCTACTCACGCAGGAGCATTTTCTCTTTCGTTCTTTCTCTTTCTCTCTCTCTCTTTTTATATTGCCTCTTACCTGTCCCGTATCAGCTTGTTTCTACTGTCTGTTCCCCTTCATGTGTAGTTCTCTTTCATTCTCACCTCTTCCACCCATCTTCTTCCCTTTCTCTTCATTCTTTTTCTCCTTTTTCGTCTTTCCCTTGTTTTCTTTGTATCTCTCATTCTTTCTTTCTTTCTTTCATTCTGTTCTTTTCTTCCTGCTCTCTCCATCTTGTCTTTCCTTCTTCTCTCTGTTTCTCTTCAGGCCTTCCGTGATAGTCCGTTAGGCTTTACGATCCTCGGCCCGGAGGAGAACATCCGCAATATGACGCGTCAGCATATCGTTGACTATATTCAAAGGAATTACACGAGCGATCGTATGGTCATCGCAGCCGCAGGAGATGTGGACCACCAAGAGCTCGTTCAGCTAGTTGAGAAGCATTTCTCGCAGGTTCCTCAGCCCAAGAGAAACAAGATTCTTATGCCTGAAGAGAAGCCTTTCTTCTGTGGATCGGAGCTCCTCCATCGCAATGACGATATGGGGCCTATCGCACATGTCGCTGTTGGATTTGAAGGAGTTCCATGGAAGTCTCCAGGTAATATCAAGAAGAAGAGAATCTTGATACGACGAGATAGAAAGAAAGAATTAAGAGATGAAACGAGAGAGAGAGAGAGGTAGAGAAGATACATTTAGAAAGGATAAAAGAAGAAGAAGATCATGCAGATGAGGTGGGGGATCGAGGATGGAGAAGAAGAGGAAGAAGAAAAAGAGGGAAGAAGAAGATGAGGTTTGTGAGGGAGAGTTTTGTCTTCTTGAAGAGAAAGGCGTATAGAGGGAAGAGTGTCTAGTCAGATAGGGATAGGAGATACAGATGATGGCTTGTAAGAGGTCTTGCTATCTCTCATTTATCTTTCCTTTATGTGTATACAGACCTGAAGGTGTATGTACACCAGAGAACGAAAGAGAGAGACTGTCCAGGAATGTTTTCTTTCATCTCTTTCATGTCTTCTCGAGGACCACACAATTTTTTTAGTTTCTACAAACCTATTCAGACATACATACTTACATACACCTATACATATATATGTAGACGTAAGAGATATATAGATCTCATGACTACTAGTACTTTTTATGTCTACCTGTATTTCTTTCACATATATAAGTCTCTTCTCTCTCTCCCCCCCTGCACATCTAGTTTTCTCGATACTTCACACCACTCTCTTTAGAACCTATCTATATTTTACACATGCATACATGAATATGTCTGAATATGTACAAGGCGAAGGAGAGACCCTTCTTCTCGAGAGGAGTCAACATGAGGTGATACCACGCTCTTTAGCAGAAAGAGAGACAGGCATCACTTCTTTGCAGCTTTTCTTCTTCTGCTTCCTCGTCTTCACCTGTGCTCTTTCGACTTCTTTTCTTTTCTTCTTTTTCTTTTTCTCCAGACGCCGTGACGTTTATGCTGATGCAAGCGATCATTGGGAGCTACCGTAAACACGACGAAGGGATCGTTCCCGGGAAAGTGTCGGCGAATACAACGATAAGAAATGTATGCAATAAGATGACCGTGGGGTGTGCGGAGATGTTTTCGGCCTTCAATACATGCTATAGAGACACAGGGCTCTTCGGGTTCTATGCACAGTGCGACGAGGTGGCTTTGGAGCACTGCGTCATGGAGCTTATGTTTGGTATCACCTCTCTGTCCTATGCGGTAAGGGACCAACAAAGAGATAGATAGAGAAGGATTCCAAAAAGAAAGAAAGTTTAGATGAAAGACAGACAGAGAGAGATAGAGTGTGAAAGGTTTCTGCTCGCTGTTTGATTCGTGGAGGTGTCTGTATGTGTATGTAGAGGATGGATGTGTGTGCTGATATATATGTATGTATGGAGAGGTAAAGACGTGATAGATGGAAGGAAAGTAGGGGTGAAGAGGAGCTTGAGAGGCGTAGAGATAGACATGTATCTATTATGATGGATGGAGATAAGGATCGAGAGAGAGAGAGAGAGTGTATCTATGGATAATAAGGAAGGATAGACAACTAGCAGTGGGTTGGGTTGCGTCATCTTCTACTCTTGACGTAAGCACTTCTTAGGCAAAAACAAAGTGACAAAGATACACACGCATTATGCATGCGCTTCTCTTGTTTTGCATGTAGCCACGCCATAGGATTTGGGGTGTCGTCTCGTCTCTCTGCGGGTGGGCATGTGGGGCGAGACACACTCCTAGGAAGGTGTCAAGAGTTGTAAAGGAGGTCTCTTTTTCTCCTTCTCCTCATTAGAGAACAAAAAGAAGCTTCTCTCTCTCTCTTTCTCTCTCTTTCTTCTTCCACGTGTGTCTCTCCTCTTCAGAAAGAGCTTATCCAAAGCCAGTGACGGATCTGATCTAGCAGCCTGGCTATGCATGCACTGATTGCATGCATGCATGCACATATATATATAGAGAGAGAGAGGTAGTACACACCAAACTATATATATATATATATATGTGTATGTGTTTTTGCATAGAGATAGGAGTGGAGCTCAAGACAGTTGGGTTGGGGTGCGTGCATTCTGTGTGGGTGTGTGAGGTGATTGAAGAGAGAGAGAGAGAGGATCGATCAAATGGGGACCAAAGAGAGATAAATGACAAAAGGGAGATGAGACCTTAAAGGTCGCGATAGATTAACGAGTCAAGTCACATAATGAGAATTTCTGTGTGTTTGAGTATCCTTGGAGGCTTCTTTCTTTCTCTCCTTGTCCTTCCTTACTCTTTTCTATTGTGTGGGATGGCTTAGGTCACAGAGGAGGAAGTTGAAAGAGCGAAGGCTCAGCTAAAGGTAAATTTTAAAACACATACACACACCTCTAGAAAGAGAGGAAGTCTCTTCATTCTCTCTCTTCTGTCTTTCCCTTTCTTCACATTTCTCTTTCTACTTTCTTTCTTTCTTTATAGCATGCAAGTCACGTGAAGAGTGTTGGTGGCTAGAAGCAGAAAGAGAGAGGGATGGACTTGTTGCTTACATGCTGTCTACAATAGATCCCTCAAATTCTCAATCTATCTGTCTATATATCTATATATAGATATACATACATATGAATAGAGATACACATGTATAGATAGATGCTTGCATATGATTTAGATGAAGAGTGTGTAGGGTAGCTTCGCAGCAGTCTTCTTCTTCTTCTTCTGTTTAGAGAAGACTGGTGGGATAGAGGAGAAGGATGTGATCAAGACAAGAGACTAAGAACTCTTCTTCTCTCTATGTCTACACATAGATAGATAGATAGAGACAGAGAGACAGACAAAGAGAGAGACAAAGAGAGAGACAGAGAGAGACAATGCAGAGTGACAAGGAAGAAGAAACGTCTACTTCTCACATCGAAAACGCGCTCCATTCGCAAAGACCTCTTGTCCTTCCCTTTCTTTCTTTCTCTCTCTGTCTGTCTGTCTTCGTTTCTGCTCTTTTTCTTTTTTATTTCCCTACCTTTCGTTTCTCTTCTTTTTTCTTCCGAATCTCTCAATCCATCTACAAATAAATATGTACGTGTGTATGTCTATGTATATGCATGTATGTCTGTGTATGGAGAGCCAGCTATCTATCTATCTATTTCTATATTCATATCCATACATATATATATATATGTGTGTGTAGACTCAATTGCTGGGGCATTTGGATTCGACGACGGCCGTCGCTGAGGACATAGGACGTCAACTCTTGTAAGGAGAAAAGAAAAGAAAAGAAGAGAGAGAAGTCTAGTTGCTTGGCGTCTCCCTCTGTCGTTCATTGTGTCTGTTGTCTTTCATTTCTGGTGTATGTACACCCCAGCCAGACACATGAACTCAGCTCCGAAGCAAACGTTTTCTTGTACTTATACTTCCGTAGAGATCTTCTTCTTTATGTGTGTCTTTCCTCTCTGAGAAAGATAGAAATGATGAGACAGAAACGCTTTTGCTTTTTTACTTCTCTGCAGTAGATGATGTTGTCGTGAGAGATTTCTTATCTCTAGGGGTTTATCTCTGGAGATTGGGGTGACGGAGCTAGAAGCTTCTTTTCTCTCACACTGGTAATGAGTCTTCTCTTCTTTCTTCTTTATCAGTCTTCATGAAGAAGTAGAAAGAGAGAGAGAAAAGAAGAGCAGGCAGAGAGAGAGAGAGAATGAACGGGTGGATGGAAGAAGAAAAAGAAGGCTTGAGAATTGACGATGTGTCGTTCTTCTTCTTCTCTCAACGGATACATGTCGATAAGAAGTCTTTCTTTCTTTCTCCTTCTCTCTCTGTTGGGTCCTTTTCCTCTTGTCTGTCTTTCTCCCTTCCTCTTTTTCTCTCATTCAGAAAGCTTCTCAGTCATTCTCTCATTCTTCTCTCAAACAAGTCACCTCTCTCTCTATTTTCCTAGATCTCTTCAAGTGCCCACATCTACCTGTATACATAGACATATAGAGAAGTTGATCTTTCTGCTTCTTCTTCTTTTCTTCGTGTTTTGTGTGGTGGTATGCTGTAGAGCGTATGGTCGTCGTATTCCTCTCGCAGAATTTCTGAAGCGCCTCGAGGTGATCGACGCGGAGGAGGTGAAGAGAGTCGCATGGAAATACCTACACGACGCCGTAAGCACGCAAAAAGAAAAGAAAAGAAAAGACACACACACAGTCACTCGGGGGAGCGGGCTGACACCACTATCAACCGAATTAACCGAAAGAGATCAAAAGAGGTAGATACGGAGAAAGAGATAGATCAAAGATAGATAGATAAAAGATAGATAGATAGATTAAAGATAGATAGATAGATAGATAGATAGATAGATTAAAGATAGATAGATAGATAGATAGATAGATAGATAGATAGA
>NW_027156468.1:2648-3027 GCF_002600585.1 Cystoisospora suis | reverse complement strand
GCGCGGGGGACAGCTCGGGTCCCGGCTGGTCGTGCTGCAGCCCCTCTGGTGCGGCTCGAGGCCGTTCCACCATGTCCGGTGATACTTTCGGGCTCCAATAGAGCCAAAACGTTGGGCTTCACTAGAAGCCGCCCATTACGTTCAGTTTCCCCACTGGGATCGAGTGTTTTCGCGCATAACACCGACTGACTCATGCACACTGCACATTGTGGACCGCCTGGCCTCGCTCGACGGCTTCGGCGCGCGGGGACTTCGTCCGGCGTCTGCGTCGGACGCAGGATGTGGGGTTTTCTGGGTGCATACGTGTGCATTTCCTCTTTATGCTGCACGGTTGCTGGCCCGGAATCGGGTGGAAACCGTGGTCTTGCCGGCTCGATTC
>NW_027156468.1:0-2392 GCF_002600585.1 Cystoisospora suis | reverse complement strand
AGAGTTTCCCGCGAAAGAGTTCCCGGCCTTTCCCGGCCCTTCTGCGATATTTATGAACAGACTGGCCTTACTACTGATTCTCTCTCTTGATTAGGCTCCTCTAGGAGCCCTAATACAATTTTCCTAGAATCCACGGATCGTAGTTTCGTCCTTCCGGTTCGTGAGCCAGCTCGGCTTGACCGACTATTAGCTTGATTGGATGGCCTACGTTGGCCCTTCCTGTATTTCTTGGTTGTATTGAATTTTCCCGAGCTTCGAGGCTCCGGACAGGCTTTTTCTATCCGTATTCTGCTTACTAGGCTCCTCTAGGAGCTCTACTAGGTCCGTGTGTAAGTCGCGCTGCGGCTGTGCTACCTGGCGCGGTGGCGTGCGGATCGGAACGTCCGGCCGTTGCGATCTTTCCGATAAATGTGTTCCTGTCTTACTGTGGGGTTACAATAGTTCCAGACATCGTCCAAGGTGCCTAACACCCCTTGAATTAGCTTCTCACGTGGGCTGGCCGCTGAGATCGGCCGAGATCGTGCTTTGCTATGCGTGAGTTGCGGGGTAGACAGCGCGTCCCCCTGCTCTATGCTATTCCGGGCGAAAGTATCGCTTTTCCTAAATTAGCGAGTACGGCTACAAACCGGGTATCTTTAGATACCTCTTCTTCTCCTCTATCTAACTAAGCTAATTTTAAGGCGGTCCGGGGCGTAGGTGCCGCGCGAGATCGCCGTGCAATTTTCGACTTCTGCACTAGATCATGAAGACGGGGACATGGGTCTCCCCTACGCTAAGCATGGTTCTGGGTCCTGGAACACTCCTTATAGGTTTCTGTGGTTCCCTACTTGCTTTTAGCCTCCCCTAGGAGGCGTCAATCTACTCGTCCAGCTTGCGCCGTACTCTTTTCCTCCCCGGCGCGGTGTAGGCGATGCGTCGGCGATCCGCTGGAGATGCTCAAAGTTCTTGCGAGACGAGTTTGCCTTCTCCGGGGCTGTGATTCTCCCGGTATGCCCCTGCGGGGCCTGTCTCTCAATTGCTAGGCCGCTGCTTGCGTGGTCTGGCCGTTCCTGGCCTTGGGGACTTCATCCGCTCTACTTGTCGTTTTCTCGGCTTCCGCGCTCGGTGTGCGTCGATCTCCTGGTCTTCTGTTTGATCCTCCAGCTTTGCTACTTTCGGGCTAGGGAGCTCTTGGACTCTAGAATTGAGTACTACTATCGCTGGTCCGCGAGGTTTCCTTCTTCCTCTGCTGTGTCGTTACGTGACCTGGATTTTGGCTGGTCGTGGACGTTTGACTTGACGTCGTACGGTTCGCGATCGGCAGGTTGGTGAAAATAGGCCACTATTTCGTGGCAATCGAGGCAGGATTGCAAAATCCACGCGGTCTTTTTTTTCGGCAGAGTGTTCAACTCTGCCTCACAAATATCGAGTAGTGATGCAGTGCTGTTGACGTGTGTTAGAAACAAGTGAGATGCTATGGAGGGATAGGATGGGGCCGAAAGGTCCGGTAGTATCGCCAGCTAGTGTGAGTGAGTGTAGTCGTGGCCAAGAGTAGACATCGTAAGGTCGCATGTGAGTGTGACGGCAGGTTTAGGACGACTAAGAAGCTGATCAGAACGAAAACAAACTCAGAAAGGCATGGAAGTGATAGGGGACGTGAGAGTGAGTGGTCAGTAGGGTTCAAGAGAAGGATGAGTGAGAGAACCTGAGTCGGAAACAGAGAAAGACGTAGGAAAGAGGGGAGACGAGAGCCAGACTTTCAGACCATGTCGGGAGAGATCATGGGGCGATACTGAAAGAGCCACTCGGCCTAAAGTCGGAGTCTGCAGGACCTACGAGCAGCAGTCTGTGTGCAGAGACGGAGTCAGGACGGCTTCATAGAGACGCGGAGACCAGACTACCCCGGCGCGGAGACGAGACGAGAGGTACAAGACGAGCAAGACAAAGAAAAGGAGGAAGAAGAGTCGGGGGGATTTCCTTTGTTTCCTCGTTTTAGAGAACCGGCTGGGGTTACGGACGAACGACGCGTGTGATTGCCACGGGAGTGAGAGATAGAGTTGAACCTGAGTGTGAGAACCGAGTTTCTGCTCCACCCCTGTAAGGAATGCGTGTGTGAAAACGTGGTAGAGACAAGGAGTCCGCGGGGACAGAGAAAGAACCGTAAAAAGACTGTGGATGTTCGTGGAAGGACGAGCGTGTCCGGACGGATAGTGTTCACGTCCGTGAGGGATGTCGTGTTTTAGTCGTGTCGACCAAGGAACTCTGGAGGATCCCCTCCTGTCAGGATTTTACAATCCTGCCCTGATCGTCATCAAATAGTGCCCTATTTTTAAGAATGACGATCGCTGTGAGAACGCACCGATGCCAGAACGACCAGATCATATCAAGATAAGCAAACCAAGGGGCAATCCAC
>NW_027156467.1:0-4773 GCF_002600585.1 Cystoisospora suis | reverse complement strand
AAGGCTCGGAAGGTAACATGCTGTAAACTGTTTTCTACCGCTCAGCCTCCTTTTGCAGAGACGCCCTGTGTCCTTTCTAGCTGCCTTTTGCCGGTGAGTGCGTATTGGCCATGCGTGGATCTGCACGGAGCGTGGGCTGTCAGTCGTGTTCGTTCGTTACTTACAGCTGAGCTAGGGTTTGAGATCCGTACTTCGCTCGTGGCTGATCCGGAGGAGTCCGCTACACGTCTTTTCTCACGCTCCAGGCCGTGTGCATGCTGCTCATCCGCCTCCGTGTTCTCCTATGCGAGACTTGGGGAAGTGGAAGTTTGCTTGTGACTTTTCTAGACAGTCGCCGGTCGGCGTCTGGTGATTTTTGCGGTGGAGTAGAGTTGTTGGTTTTTGTTGCGTGGATGCACTCTCTGAAGGTCGTGAGATTATACACCCTTTTCCTCACAGTGGCGTCTTGTTTCAGGTCCACGAAGGCGCTGCAGCGAGTTCCCGCCATGCCTCCTCTCAGTCGAGCACGTCCGGTGGCGCAGGCCTGACGCTGTCTTCTCTGGCCCAGCAACAGTCACGCGGAGTTGGGAGCGGGGCTGGCTCCGGGGCAGGCGGTTCAGGGGGAGCCTTTGTCGTTCCTGCGGCTAGCGGAGGGTCTCATCAAACCCCTCACGGATCTTCATCCAAGAGCGGAGGTGGCAGGAGACACCACGGCCAGAGCAAAACCAAACACGAGGGGTCCAGTAGCAACAGTCGGGTAAGACTGGCAACTTTCTGGTGAGGCGCAGAGACCGGCTCGGGTAATTTCGGTTTCCGGTGCGGCTCGGTACTAAGCATAAGCTGTGTAAGCAGTCTGTAATGTAGCGCTCAAAGATACAGTTCTTTTTTCAGGTTGCATTGGTGTATTAAATGAACAGACTATCGACCACTCACAGGTTGTGGACTGCCGACCTTCTGACCTTTGAACGATGGCCTGTTTGTTGCATTTCTTAACTGCGTTCATTGTCCAGCGCTGTGTAGCGTGTCGATGCCTTTCCTGTTCTGCCTTCCTAGCTCATCTGGGTCGCGTGCATAGGTTGCTAGTCGCTTGAGGCAGACTGCGCTGTGCCCGTCAAGATCGCTCGTGTCAGCTCGTGCGGTATTCTTGGGCCTTGCTAAGACTACGACTGCAGGGTAGAAGCGCACTGGACCTTAGCTGGGTCCCGTAGTTCTTTGACAGCAACCAGCAGTGAAAAGCATATACCTGTCAGTCACCGTCCGGTGTGCACTAACGATGCAGTCTGTGTTGTCCATACGGGCCGATGGTTAGACCGTGTGCGCATTCACATTCGAGGTTTCCAATCGAATTTATCCGTAGCGAAAGGCCCGAAAGAGGCTGTTTTTTTTAGGTATATTGTTCTCGTTCCTTTACTTCCCTCTCAGAAGAGACACATGGAGAATCGCTCCCTGGAGAGAGGCATTCTTCTTGTCTTTTTTTTTATCGGAGTTTTGGCAATGGCAGGTTCCTTGTGCTTGGCTTGTGATGGGAAGCCGTCCGCACGTTTCTGGGTTTTGCCTGGAATCTTGTCGTTGAGTTCCCGTTTGTTACGATGGTATTTATTTCTCAGCGCGTTAGCTCGCCAACGTACTTCTATGGCACTGGAGCGCAAGGTTCCCAGAGCGAATCTCAGTCAGGCGGCCAGAGAGGAGCAGGCGGTGCCGGCACATCAACGGGAGGAATAGGAAGCGTGAATACAGATGCTCGAGAGGGCATTTGTCCGGTTTGCAGTAAGGGCGAAAGTCTCGAGTGCAACAAAATGGTGGCCTGTGACGCCTGCGACCGCTGGTTTCACTTTGAGTGCGTGGTAAGTTCACCGTCCTTCTGGCACGGTCAAGGAAAGCTGACTCGGTTGTTGTTTTTCACGTCGCGGGCTCGAATATGAGCTTCTGCGGCCATGTCGGCGTTCGTGTACGTGAAGTGGAAGCGGCAGTGTTTGCGGGTTGTGCGGTAGAGTGCCAAGACGGGTAGTCGAAGCGGGGTGTCAAGACGCCTTCCCGTTTTCACAGCAACACGGTTTGCGGCCTTGGTGTTTCCCGTTGTGCTGGCTCCGGTGTACGTCGCTCGGGCTCAACTCACTCGGCAGGTGAATTTCGAGGAAGGGCTTCGAAGTTGAGATTTCAGTGTCTGTTTTTGGTCGTCCGTCTTCCTGACGCATCAGGCCCGAGCTGCTGTCCTGGGGGTGCCGCCGTTGTAGCATTGGTGGTGAGGCATATGCACCGTTTGTACTCGTGGTACTGCTTCGCCCGTTTCATAGGTAGTACCCTTGCCTTCGCCGGACGAGCTGGAGACAACCGTGTCAGTCTATGACGTAGAGACAGGCTGGTGCTGCAGTTGCATGCTGCGTTACATTCATGTGCCATCTGTTTTTATGTGTGCCCAGGGTTTCTCCCCAGAGACCCAGGACGAGGATTCGTGGTTTTGTCTCCAGTGTTACCAGCGTGGCCTCGTCCCGTAGAGTCTTCGCCGTCCTCGTTGCCCGGGATTCGCGGCCTTGCTCACTCGCCAGAGCTGGGGAAGCTCTGTAGAGGGGAGGAGGACGTCGAAGGAACTTGTACTAAACACTCGTGTCAGTTGCCTCTTCGAAGATCTTGGTTTCTCCGTGGCGTTTCGACTGATGGACATGCCCTCCTTGCTCGGAATCCCCCGTCTGAAGAGCAATTGTTTTGCAGGGTTTCGATTTTAGGGGAACTGGTTTTCCTGGCTGGGTCAGACTCTGGTTTCGGCTCTCCATTACAGCGGCAGCTGCCTCTGCTCTGTGGAGTGAAGGTTGGCAGGTAGCTGTGGTTATGTGGACTTAGTGAGTGCACTCTGCAGCCCCCCCTGTAGGGCAGGAGGCATCGAGAACATACTCAGATGCAGTCAATTTGTTTTACCCGTTCAGTTGCGACCGAATGACGGCCCATGAAAAAGTGGCGACAGCACATGCAGCAGTGGCTGCACGCGTAGTGCGGTGAATCAGTGGTGGGCGCAGGCAGTTCTGTTTTTGTGCTCTGGGAGAGAGGTGTTATGTAGTGCTTACGAGTTAAGCTCGCTCCGGTCCGAGTGTTCTGTGATCTTGAAACTGCTTTGTTGGTGTGTCGAGCGTGAACCGGGCAGGCTTTGCCATGAAAGACGCACTTGAACATGTCGACCACAGTGCGTGTGTAGGCTGAAGTACTCCGCTTCACGCTCTAATGAAAGAGTTTGCGTCTGAAAGTGGCGACGGAAGTCGCAGTCAGTACACGGTTGCGTCCATGCAAACATCTTCTTGCCTGTTTTGTATCTGGAGCTCGGTCTGCTGTCGCTAGACGCACTCTGGCCAGACGCCGCGCCGGCTTGTGCGCTTTTTTTTCCGCATGTAAGAGACAAGTTTTTCTGTCCGGTAGTGTCTGCACTCAGATTCATCAGCGCGTATTGCTGAAGTATTACAAGCACCATTTAGGCAGAATTCTTACTCGGTCCTTAACTAAGGTTACTTTATTACCGTGCGAGGTTTATGCCGAGTGCTATCCCCGCCCATAAGTTGCGGGGTGACTCCTAGAGGTACCCACTCTGAGTTGCGAGGTAGATCCTAGGGATGTTCACCCAAAGTTGTGGGGTGACTCCTTGTCACAATTAGAGATACTTGTAACTATTCTTCGTTAGCTACAAGCGCAGGAGTCGGTCTGCCACTCTACCGGTACTCTCCTGCCTAGTAACGTACAGCCCGCAGAGGTTTTGTCTACAGGCTGTTCCGCGAGGTCCCTCGACTCGCGTAGCAACTCCTTGGTGGAAAGGAAACGCTTCACACGTCGTCTGGTGTCCCGTCAGTTCTGTTGGGAACGGTTTCACGTCACGTTATAAACACTGGCGATTCTCGAATACACCACGGAGCTCACAAACGCAGAGCCATCCATACGGGTCAGTCGAAACCCCGCTCTACGAAGAATCGCCACGTCTCCTCACACCTCCAAAATGTGGGAAAACCCCAAAACCCCTCACTACAGCGCATAATCAACGTCTGCTAACATCCCCTAACTCGCAGAACCTCTCGGACTCATCAGCCGAAGGTCTGCGCGCACGGTCAATCCACTCAACGACTGCCCGCAATCCTAACACTAGCACGCCGCCAAGTATTTCCCCCAGGAGCAGACGCAAATTCCACGGTCATAAGTTCCTAATTTCACCCAGATCCGAAACGCCGCTGACCGCCGGCAGAGACACTATCACCAAGTGTCGAAATTCTTCCGAAGTCCCCCAGGACACGTCCCTGAGCGCCGGGGCACCGCGAATAACGTCCTTCCAGACACGTCCCAAAGCGTCTGTGGGCTGCCTCGTTGGCAAATAACGCAGAATGGTGGTCAGGTTGCGAAAGGCGAGTCATAACAGTTCTCAGAATTCGTCACTAGGTGCCGAAGAACCGTTTCAGCACCCCCCTGTCTCATAGTCATAGTGACGGATGCAGAACCCACCGGTCGGCTCCACGTTGCCCGCTGAAAACCCAAGAAAATCACCTCACCATAGAAAAAACCTAAGGTGAAGCCGTAGAACTCTCCCTTTTTTCTTTTCTCACCACCCGCAGAGGTTCGGAAAAACTCTTCTCTCTTCCCGGGATACCACTGTCAGGACCGTCCGGTTCGCATGCAGCCCGCTGCACGGGGCAGGTCACCGGCGGCCGTCTCCAGCCGCCGCTCCAAACTTTTTATTTCGTCTTCCTTTTTCTTTTTTTTTTCTAATAGTGTTCAAAATTAAAAAAAAGGAAAAAATACATATATAACTCAAGAAAAGAGCCCGGG
>NW_027156466.1:0-229 GCF_002600585.1 Cystoisospora suis | reverse complement strand
TCGTGTAATGTTCGCCCTTTTCCGTTTTGTCCACCCTAGTTAGCCTTATTTTCACCTTTTTTTTTGAGTTTTCCTTTGGAATCCTGCGTAAGCTCTGGCTCTTTCGCGCAGATCGCCCCCTTATCCTTAGCTCCCCCTCTCGTGTAGCCCGTTTCTCTCTCCTCCTTATCTTAGTTTGTCCTAATCGTAGTGTTATCCTAGTCTCTCTTCCTTTTACTTCCTTCGTTAC
>NW_027156465.1:0-1047 GCF_002600585.1 Cystoisospora suis | reverse complement strand
TCGTCTTTCATTTCTATTCCTCTTCGTCTTTCCCTCTCTTCGTCGAAGATTCTCAATCTTATGCAGATTTTCTTTCCCTCTTCTTCTTCTTTGTGCTGTTGCTGCTGTTCCCTTATCTTCGTTCTTCCTTCTTTCTCTCCGCCGCCGCTGAGGTCTTCGGCTCCCTCTACTCGCTGCGCCTTCCCTTCTTCGGCTCCCCTTCGGTTGGTTTCCTGGACCACTTTTATCGTGTAATCTTTGCCTTTTCCCTTTTTGTTCACCATAGTTAGTCTTATTTTCACCTTTTCCTTGTAGTTTTCCTTTCGATTCATGCGTAAGCTCTCTCTCTCGCGCAGATCGCCCCCTTATCCTTAACTCCCCCTCTCTTGTAGCTGTTGCGCCCCCGACTCTTTTAGTTTTTCTTTCCTGTTTCTCTTTCTTAGCTTAGTCTGTCCTAAGCGTAGTTTTATCCTAGTCTCGCTTCCTTTTACTTCCTTCGTTACTTTCACTCTTGTCCGTTTTCCTTTCGTCTCAGCTAGCACCTTCTCGAGCTGCTTTCCCTTCTTTTGGTTAGTTCTCACTCCTCCACCTGTCTGCTGTTCCTTCCCTTTTTCTTCACTTCCTCCTGCTTTGCCCTTTCTCGTTCCTCCCTTATTCTTTCCCTTTCCTGTGTTGTTTACTTTCCACCGCTCCCGTTGTTTTTTCTTTCCTTCCTTCCTCCATCTTCTTCTTTGTGTGTGTGTGTGTCCTTTTCAGATCTCTTCTCTCTTTCCTTTTGTTCACTTCACGCGGTTCTCCTGCGGTTCCACCTGAGTTGCGTTCCCTGTTTGCCCAAGCCTTCCCAAATTGCTTTCCCTTGAGCTGAACTCTCCGCCTTGGCCGAAGTTGCGGCGAAAATTTCTTCCTTTCTCTTCGCCGAGCCTGGCTCTTCCGTTTCAACCACTCCGATGTTGCCCTGCGTTCTATCTTTGTGCTTCCAACTTTGCTTCTTTCTTCTCCCTTTTGTCCCATCGTGGGTTTTGTTCGGCCCTTTTCTTGTTTTGGCCCTCTTTTCGTGGTAACTTTCGT
>NW_027156464.1:0-201 GCF_002600585.1 Cystoisospora suis | reverse complement strand
ACTTTTATCGTGTAATGTTCGCCTTTCTCCCTTTTGTCCACCCTAGTTAGCCTTATTTTCACCCTTCTTTTTGCGTTTTCCTTTGGACTCCTGTGTAAGCTCTGGCTCTCTCGCGCAGATCGCCCCCTTATCCTTAACTCCCCCTCTCTTGTAGCTGTTGCGCCCCCGACTCTTTTAGTTTTTCCTTCTCGTTTCTTTCTC
>NW_027156463.1:4988-18085 GCF_002600585.1 Cystoisospora suis | reverse complement strand
GAGCCTCGAAACGCATCACTAACAAAGCGTGAAGCGCTTCGAAGGTTCCCGGCTGGCCCGGCGGAAGAGCAGTGCTCCCGACCCGCGCCTTCATGTACTATAGAACCCGCTGAGAGCCGCACCAGGGCAACTCGTAGGCCGCCACCGTGTTTCACCCTTCACTGTTTCCGGCTTCGATATACTATCCTGCGATGCTCCGCGGGCTCGCAACAATGGCGCCACCATGCAGATCTAACGACACAGCAAAACACCTTCCAGGCTTGCGCATTGTCACCCTAGCACTAGAACCGCAGCCCCAAAGTGCGCTGCAGCTGAAGGAGGCGAGTCTCCTCACATTCCAGCAACCAAGAACGTTGTCTTACGGTCCTAGCGGACAGATGTGCTATGGTCGGTGGCGTTGTCCAAAGGCGCTCTTGACAACGGTAGCGAGCGTGGCACCTCTGTTCGCGGGATCGGTGGAACGGCGTGCTTTCTAGATGCTGAAAAAAATTAGGTCTGACTGATTTTGCTAGCTAGCCGCAGACAGTCAATAAAGCGACATTCAAAATCATCCAGTCTGTGGTGGTCGGGTAGGACCGCCACCCTCCCAGTACAAGACTATCTTGAAGGCCTGCCGACAAATAAGACAGCGTCGGCGGCCACTGGCAGGGATGCGGGTGTTTCGCAGCCCTGGAGTTGCCAGTCGCTGAAACCCGCGCCTTCACCTGTGCCGGCAGAAACTCGACGGCCTGCCCAACGTGGGCATTTACGAGGCGGGGAACAGCGTTCACCACGCCTTTGTTGGCTGTCTCGAAAGCTGTCCGCTAATTGAGCATTCTTCTCTTTTTCTGGCATTTTGCACGCTAGGCGGCAATAGAAGGTTCGCGAATACCTAGTCTTGCTGTGTCGAAACGACTGATTTCCCAGGTGTCCTCAGTGGCACACTCGAGCTGCCACTCGGAACCTAGTGCATGCACAGTCACGCCCAACCCCTAGAAAAGTGTCCTACCGAGACCCTGAAGAACGTGCAACCTTCAGCTCTTCGTTCGTAGTACTGTCGCTGCCGTCTGTTCAAGAGGCTCCTTTTTCCGATGTTCGAACTCCTACTACTTTCCAGAAGGAGAAAGCCCTCCGGGATTCGCTTTTCCATGCAGCAGCTTTTCTTCGAAACCTATGAGGCAGGCAGCAGCATGTAACGTTATCTTCATGGTTTCAGCGGTCCTCTGCTTTTAGTCACAGACCTGTCGTCGATCTCTCCACGCAACACGATGAAACCAGTTCTCACCAGCATATCTATGGCCGCCGCGCAGCGCCTGCGCAGCGCTTTGCTCCCGCGGTCTCTTTCCCCCAGTCTTTACCCTGTCCCCTCGTCGCCTTTGTCGTTTCCTCTTCGTTGTCCTTCCTTCTTCTCTTCTTCGTGTCAGAGCACTGATTCTAGTGTTTCGCGATCAGCTGTAGGTCGTTTTCAGACTGGACGGGCAGGCGGCCGCCGGAGCTGGAAAAAAGCCGACGGCAAAAACTCAGGCCAAGGAAGCAAGTACGCCGCCACTGGGGGTCTCGGGTGTATGGTGGCCGCTTCTCCCCTGCTGTTCACCGAGTACGACAAGACGTCTGATCCAAAGAGCGAGCTGATTTTCATGGCAGGCAATGCCCTCAGCTACTGCACCGAGCAATTTTTTGAAAACGAATACGGTCAAAGTATCTTCATGGTCGTCCTGGGTCTTGTCTACCTGGCGATGCTTGGCTATGAAGGAAAAGTTCACGGAGCTGTCTGGCGCATGAAACACGTGTTCGGAACTAATTTCCGAATGGTTGGTCATCCCCGGTACGCTTACGCCCTACCGAAAAACCCTCTTCTGCAGGATACCACCACCGCCGCCGGTGAAGCACGTGCTGCAGCCAAGAAATAAGTTTCCCCAGAGTGTTGGATCTATCACGAAGAAGCTGGCGCCTTCGAAGTGCGAAGTCCAGCTTGCCGTGTGACAACCCATTGACTGAGTACGTGTCGCCGGTCAAAGAACTGAAATCGAATCTGACAACCGAGGGGACTGTGCAAACAACCGAGAATGGTCATGAAGCATCTGCCTGCCGAGACATATCGTGCATGATGGATTGCAACGCTCCGTCCGCTCCGTCCGAAAGACCACCGGGGACTATACTGAGGCAGTCCCCGGTGGTCTTTTGTTTTTCTGAATCCAGAGCTGCCGGCACAAGGCCTTCCTGCTCAAAAATGGAGATGTATTCTCGTGGGTCTGCACATTCAACTGCCGTGCCTGAACGTGTCTGTGAGGAGAAACTCATTGAGTTGTGTTGCCAAGCGTGACTGGCACAACCGCTCTCAAAGGCAACGCGGTGTTCTCCATCTCTGATGCGCCAAATCGGATGTGAAACCGTGACCTAGTGAGTGCACCTCCCGATGAGCTGGGCCAACAGCCTCTCCCATGTTTCAAACGTCTTGGGAATCAGTCGCCATTAACAAGCGCAGGGGCATTGTGACTCGGCGTGAACATGATACGCACTGTAGAGGTTAAAGCCCTCCTTCCTCTGTTTCTCATGCATCTGCTACCGTGTGACGACATACTTTCGCCTGCCTGCCTTCAACAACCAGGCCTGCTGTTAGGGGTATTGCCAGGGACAGAGCTGACGCGTGTCCGCGGCGGTGGTTCCCCCCCGCACTCCGTGTCCCGCTTTTCGAAGCTGAAGCCAATGTACCAACCCCGTGACCAGCTGCTCTGTGTCGACAGATGACGGACCGTACGCACCGCATACTAACAGCTGGGCAAAACCATCCCTCATGAATATCTTCTGTAATAGAGGTCTGTGCCGTTCAAGTAGCGGTCTTTCGTCGACAACCAGCCCGAGGACCGTAAATGATGACATGTTTCCGCATTCACCAGCACTACGTTAGTCTGGAGACACCACTGAACAGCGCCGGCCTACAGGCGAGACACTCACTCTGACATGCAGTCACACTACGCTAAACTCAAACCTTTGGGTATCTATCCATCACTCACTCGACAAACCGGGTGAAGAACCCGCAGGCACCCAACAGAACAACATCAATCAATTTCAACCAAATGCAGCTCTTAATCGTTCATCGATGTCACGAATTTCCTTCCTGAACTTCATAAAAACGACTCGTCGTCTTCCCGCCAACGGAAGGAGTTGGAGTTTACTCTGCAAGAGCAACAACAGCAGCGCTCGGTGCCTCGCTCTCTGCCGGGGGAAATCGAGCCAATCACACGCTGCGCTACACATCG
The DNA here is from genome assembly GCF_002600585.1 of Cystoisospora suis. Classification (NCBI taxonomy): domain Eukaryota; phylum Apicomplexa; class Conoidasida; order Eucoccidiorida; family Sarcocystidae; genus Cystoisospora; species Cystoisospora suis. Next base: position 14,846 of record NW_027156463.1, on the reverse strand, counting down.
CCGTGCTAGTATGCGCAAGAACAGCTAGAAATGAATCAAGCTTTGTGGGGTGAGCGCTCCCTGCAAAGTTACGTACTATTATTGAGTACTGCCACCGTCAACCTGAAAGAAGGGCTCTTACCAATGCCAACGAGTACTAACCATACAATACAACGTTTGACGTACCAACTCTGCGCCGGTCGGACTTCATGATTATGCAACAACTCGCTCATCCCCCTAACAGCATTACTCACGTGGGCAGTGGACCGAAGGGTAGGTCACTACAAGTAGTCAAGTAGTAGTACGTGGTCACTGGGTATAAACTCCTGAACAAGCGTTACCACTACTCAGTGCAGCCTGTACCTGGATCTGTGAAAGCGCGCACACAGCCCTGCTGATCGGGGACCATCGACTACAGTAAAACGAAACACGCACACAACTCACCACTCTTGGAGCAAGGCCCGTCATGCTTGAGCTTGGCTCCAGCGCATTCCCGGGTACACGGATTGGCGTAGGTCACCCCGTCGTCACCACAGCTCGGCTTCAGATTTTTGGGGCAAGGGCAGACTGAGTGAAAGCACGCACGCACCGGTAAAAACAAGAACGGCATGAACGACAGAAGTCCATACAAAAGCAAAAAACCAGCTTCCTTTGGCCTAAAACACCGCACTCCAATGCACTCCAATACTGCTCCTTCAAGCACACAAGACGACTAACAAGAATAGATCCAATCACGCTCCAAAAGATCAAACTAGTGCACCGCCGATGTCGAGCACTCGCGTGATTAGCATGACGGTCTTTGCCCAGCACAGGCTGATCTTCGGCTGTCATACAAACTTGTCTGCACTTACCTACACGCTTTGGGGGCGGGCCTGTGTGTCGGCCACGACGAGAATCAGTCTCTTCTTTCTTCTTAGTTTCTTCACCGTTCTCTCCCTCCTTCTCACTTGCCTCCTCACCCTCCTTTGTGTTTCTCAGCTCCTCTTCTTTTCTTTTGTCTTCTGCAGAAGAAATCACAATCGCACTCACCGAAGAGGGCCACAAGCTGAGAAACAGAACAGGACCCTCGCGTAGGGCCCAACTGAATTCGTCTCCTCATACGAAAATGCAAGCCGGGAGGCTGATAAGTGCCAGCGAAACAGTACCACTTACCTTCTGTTTTCAGCGCATCCAGCAACTGTCTGCGGTTGTCATCCTCAACACCGGATGCGCCTTCAGTCGGTGGCACGCTGTCATCTGAAGTCGCTGCAAAATCCGACAGCACAGAACCCGATGACATCTGCACCTGTTTCGTCTACCGCCTATCCCATGCGGTTGACAAGTCGGTTATCCAAAGTCCTTTAGCCTGCTGCCGACACAAACGGAGTGCCACGGCGGTTTGATACACTAGTCATCGAAGAACAGCCTGTCAGTGAAAGCTCCTTTGACTCCATCAGGTGAGTCCGTATCTGGGTCTTCCGCACACCCGGTTAGTCAACTGATGAGCATCACGGCTTGTCGCTGACAGACAGGGCGAAAACACCCGCACGCGTCCGCCTACGCAAGCCGGCTGAATACAAGAGACAGTTACCCCTGAACCACCCCGAAACACAACCGGTTCGAGTGAAGAAGCTATGGACCGAGAACGAGTTCACTGAGAACTACAAAAGGTAATCTGTGTTCTCTCTCAGGCTACCCCTAGCAAACCATACCAAACCATATCTGACTTATGCATGTGACCAATGACTCCTCAACGTAACACAGACTTCGTCACTTCGGATCTACTCTAGGGTCTGCTGCACTTGACAGCACCTCGCACCCTGGACTACATCTGCCGCAGCTCCTCACGGCAGAACAGAGACACCGATCCTCCTCGGAGCCAAGCCAGACTTCGCAGGACAGCAAAAAAAAACACTTACGCGCAGGTCCCAGGAAGTCCACATACGGCTCCTCAATTTGAGGCAACGCGGTCGGGTTCACTACTCCGGCATTTTTCATTTCTGACAACAGTCGCGCACAAACATCGGAACACGTTGTTGGGTGCGGTCCGCGCATGCAGCCCATCCAACGGACCCCAAGGACCCCGAATCAAAGGTTTCACGGCCGTTCACATCTGCGCCTGTCGGGACTGCTAGTATACAGTCAGAATCAGAGGAAACAAGAATTACCTTCTTCAGTGCACGGGCCCTGATGCTTAAGCGGCATTCCCTTGCATCGTCGCTCGCAGTGATTCGAGTAAGTGATGTTGTCGATGCCGCAGTTCAGCTCGAGCTCCCGAGTGCACACGCAGCCTATGAGACAAACCACAGAAACATCTCGGTCAGTTGCCTGCACTCCAGGGGACATACGCGGAATGCCGGCGACCAAGAAAACCGAGCTGGAGCACAGGCTTTCTGATGAATGAGGCTTACCGTCACCGGCTTCTCCCTTAACACTTCGCAAGTGACTGGCCGTGGCAGGGTACGCGGCCAAAGCGCCAACAATAAAAAGACCACAGACGCCCTTCATCGTGGAAAAAAAAAGCAAAAATCTTCGGATGTCAAATGCAAACAGATGTCGAACGAATAACGCTGTCCGCAACAATAAAGCAACAAATTAAACTGGCGAGCCCGACCGCGGCAGTGCCCGGGCAGGGACCACCTCGGACCGACGGCATGCTGGGCACGATGCGAGGCCGCGTCTCTAGCCGTATGCCTGTGCCCGCGAGACACGCGCGTCGCGCGCCAACTCGGCTGCCCGTTACGCAAACCGACGCCCTCTGGAACAGCCGCTGCCACGCGGCGTCACATTAACCTTCCAGAATGCGTTGCCAGGCAGAGTAACGCCGGCCGGTTTAACCGCATTCTGGAGTTGCCACCCCGAAAGTCGGTGGCGTGCCGGGTACGGAGAGAGCCCCTGTCCTGCCCGTACGGCTCTGTCGATGAGACACAGCCCTCTAATCCGTCCACCGACCAACGTACCTTCTGTGGTGAGCAGTCGTCTTTCCGTACCTCCGTCGTAGTTGAAGAACATATACTGTGAGTGGATAGAAGCGTGCGCGTTGCATCAGGGGACGGGCCTTCGCCCATGCTAAAGGAAGTTGAAGTACCGTTTCAGCGCGGAGTCAGATTCCGTAGACTATGAATGGGTAGCAGGCGTGGCGTTGCTTAAGGGGACGCGCCGCCGCATACGCTAAAGGAAGGTTAGAGCACTTTTTAGCTGCGACCGCAGCCTTGGGCATCAACTATATGGCTCGTCAACAATCTGTACGCGTATTCGGACTGTGCTTGCCGCAGTACAGTAGCTCTGTTACATCCGAACACCCCTGCTTAATGTGTGAAGATCGAGGTTCCGAATAATCTGCTTTGACGGCTGACGCGACTCCTTTACCAGTGTCTAAGGAGATTGTATTTACAGTCGAGCCGTGCTGCACAGCGGGGTCCAAGGGAGGCCAGTCAGGTTTAGCGCTTCTCCCTGGGAGTCGTGTTACACACTTCTAGTGTTGCCGTCTCTGTTCGGCCCTGCTCTGCAGGACGCTCCTGTGCGATGTACCCAACCGGGAGCAGTGAACCTCAGCAGCTAGGTTATCCTCTTCCGAGTTCCTCCTTGTGCGCGCGCTGCGATGCCAGTCAAAAACCCCTGAATGGAGGTTTCGTTGTAAGAATAAAACTCGCATAGGTTTCCACAGCACTCCACTTGTCCGAAATCAGCATCAGTCCACACCGTTGGCGCTTTCTGGACCAGCGAGCAGCAGCATAACAGCTGCCGCCGCACAAGGACCTTAACTCAGAGAGTAGTTCCTTCCTTACGTGCGAAAATGATTCAGGCAAATACATCGTGAGACATACAAGTTCATATCCGTTCACGTCAATAATACCTCCCTGTTGGAGATGCCCTTGTCACGGTAGGGCACAGCTAGCGACGTAAAGATCTCAGACACCACAAGCTAGGTATGCAAATAGAGGGATCCAAAGCAACTGGGCTGAACCCGCGGCAGATCTGCAACGGCGTTCCCGAACACACATGCCCTGCCACATTCTCGGGTAACGGAAGCAGTTGATGCAGACGCAGCCTAGAAACCCCGAACCGCCTGCTTTTAGCCCCCAAGCCTTCCAGAAAGTGCGCCGTCTGCTCCTTCCTACGAGCCTCCGGCCCTTTAGCCTACACGGTAAAAGATGATCCAACGAAGACAGCAACACCTCATAGTGTGGCGAAGACGGTTGAGGCGGAAAACCGAAGCCGTCCGGGCCGTCTGAGTGACAGGATACTCGACCCGGGCGAATCAAAACGACGCTTATTTCATTGTCTGAGCGCTTGTGGGGTGATGCTCACACTAAACAAAAAGGAGCTGGATTCGGTCCAGCCACAGATGACAATATGCGAACTACGAAAGCCTGGAAAACTGCTGCTTTCGTTCTTGGTTCCAGGTGTTACAGACCACACATATTTCTTGGAAGAGAGGTTTCCGCGTCCCTGCCGCTACGAACAATGTAACCCTCAACCGTCAACCACATTACAGTACGACAAGGCGCTGGAGCTCAGAAACTATAGGTCGTTTTGACGTTTCCCCACCTCCGCCCTCACCGTCTGAGGTACAGTATCCACAGCAGTTCCGACTTCACATTCGTAGGTACACCGACTGCTGCCCTGAAAAATTTACTATGCTAATGCACCGTCGATGGGATAGTCGGGCAGCACGCCTCAGCTATACCCGTGACGAGTAAAAGACTGAACAAGGGTCACCGAAAATGAATTCGACCACTTCTCGATGTTCGAAAAAAATGCCGCGCAGTAATCCAAGTCTAGGATGTGTTGTTATGTCAGAGCACTCGAGCTCGACTGACTGAGAACGGCTGTATGTGCTGGAATTCCGGCACCCGAGAAAAGTCTCTCTGATGCGCGCATCAACGTCTTGCGCTATTGTTGCAGATCTCTCACCGGCTCAGTCGCAGGGCCCGACATGGTTGAGTAACACTTGACTGCACTCTCGTTCACAGTGATTCTTGTATGTCTTGCCGTCCATACCACAATTTGGCATCAGCTTCAAGCGACAGAGGCAAGCTGAGAGCAAGAAACCGAACAGATCAAAAACGGCTAGCACGCAGATGTCTTTAGAACACGATGAACCATTGTCGAGACGGAAGCCTGGGCACTGATTACTGGGGCTATATCACTTCGCAACCCACCGGATCACTGTCCCGAGGAAGTGACTAGGCCCGAAGGAAAATTCATACGAATCTCCGTAATACATGAACAGAACAGGAACAGAAAACCCTTCCCACGTGAGGGCGACCCTGTGAACAACCTCAGTGTGCCAGCAGAGGACCGGACACTGAGGGAGTCGTCCTTGGCAAAAACTAGTCGATACTGTATCGGATTTCCGCGCTGTAGGGGCACAGACATATGACCGCAGCCAGCACCTACTGACAAGCAGGAAGAAACACTGGAGACCTACGGAGACTCACTTTGCTGTCCCGGTGGGCCATGCGCCAAGTACGTTGATTCCATGGTCTTTCCTTGGGGCAGCTCCGGAGTTTCCTCCTTCCGTGGTTCTGCAGATCACGTCAGACAAGAACACGTATGAACAAGAACGCCGCACGATTAGCCTGATGGTAAAAACCCAGAACCGCCTTCTGTTGAACCGACAACCCCGCAGCGGCCGGCCGCTAACAGCAGCTACCCTACCATCGCCATTCCCATCCTTTGTCGCTTGCTCTAAAAACTTGAGAACGTGGCTGTCAGCCGCTTCTTCTCCCGGAAGATCCATTTTCTCCTCTTCTAACATGGCTTCAGCATCGGCGTCGCTGGAAGCTGGATCCTCGAGGTCGCCTGAGGTTACAGCAAACGAGCCACACAAAAGCAAACGGGCCTACTCCAGCAAACACTTCGATTGAAAGCGAAAGATTATGTTTGAAGAATCCCTTTCTCTTTTCAATCACGCTAGCATCTGCCCCCCCCCCAGGTGCAACACACGAAGGTCATGTTTGGCCCGTGGTCGAACCCGCGAATTCCACCACGAGCCATCCACGATACTTGATGGCCCGGACAAACCAAGGCCCAAAATACAGACGCCACCATCATCTCCACTGTTTCTTGGTTATGCAGCCTTCTGTGGAGAAGCATTCGCAGTTCACACGGCTATCTTCAAGACGGATACGCTAAGACACGTAGAAAATCCGGGACTGGCCTTCAGGTGGCCGCCGATGAATATAATTGACGTTTACACTGGAAATCCTTGAATGTGAAAAACCTTCTGTATGTCCTCTGCTGTCGATAGCAAATGCTATTAACCAACACACTACTGCCCTGGTCTCCATGACAGACCGCGAGTGAGTCCGCGACTTACTCTCTCCATTATCACCATCGGAGGTATCGGAGCGATTAGCTCCATGCTGCGCCAAATCAGCCTCCAGCTGGTCCTCCTTTCCGACTGACTTTCCCCTGAAACCTCTCGGTCCTGGAAACATCACAAACGGCAGCACGCTTCTTGTCGTCTCAGCGGTTCTACCGCTTGCGGTCTCGCACGTACGACAACAGCTCTAGCAGAGGCCTTCGTGAGGCGCACATAACCCTTGAGAAACCTCTCCTCGAATTTCGAAACGCAGATAGACGCTGTCTCATCCCCCTGCTGCGTTCTCGTGTTAACACAAACATGAGAGCAGCAGTTCATTGTCAGCCGCGTGCACGGGTGCCGCCTGTGGTTTCCTTCAGTAAGGCGTGAGTGTACCCAGTTATGGCTACTGTACTACTGGTGAGCAGCGCTGTTTCAACAAACATCGCTGCTCACCAATCAAGTAAGGGCACCTGAAGCTTACCATCCTTGGAGCAAGGACCTTCATGCGCCAAGTCAATGCGATGGCACTCTCGTTGACAGTGGTTGGAGTATGTCACCCCGTCGGACCCGCAGTTCAGCTGGAGATTCGCTGGACAAACGCACTCTGCGAAAAAACGCACAGAACTCAGCTTACATGTCGGACCAGTAGTCACCATCCTGTCGCTCAAGAGGAACCTCAACGCAGCTGGTCAATACGGCTACGGAAAAGATGCTAAAGCTAGGAAAATGAGGCAGCTAGGGAAGGGCAGTGCTGTCAATGACCAACCCCAGACAAGACCTCTTCGGTCTAGGCTCCCTGCTTGAGAGAGTGGGACGGCTCACCATGCGGGAACCGGTCCAATGGATTACGCAAGTGGACCGGGGAGGCAACGCAACATGACAGAGCTGCCGCAGAAAAAATCCCCAAGATTGCCTTCATCCTGAAACATACGCGATCTGAAGTGACACCTGAGACGGAGACAAGAAAAACTGCTTCAGAGCATCGCCTCCGGTATCCCATCCTTAGTTCAGATTGGCAAGGGCATGCTGAAAGGAATGAGACCCATGCAACATCATGGTTCTGTCGCGTCGCTGAGCTGCATCGCGCTTTTCACGCGCCCGAGTCCGGACGAAGTAACATACTTTACACCAGCCCTCAGGGCACAACACCGACTTTCCTCCTGCTTTTTCCCTGACGGGTGAAATGATAAGGCCAACATGGAGTAACGGTCAGGAGAAATGATGTAGAGCAGCATCGATCCACCCGCGTGCATGCTGCTGTCCAGAACACGTCCATAGACTAGGTGAGACGCTTGTTTGGCCCTCTAGTGTCAGACCGATACTATTTTCACCCGACCGCGCAGCGCCGGGCACGATGTTGTAGCGATCTATTCTCTTGCACTTCGGATCCAGGAGCGCTTAGCAGTCGAGGACAGCGCGAGGCGCCACGGCCGGTCAGTTACAACTGGCGTAGTTGTTTCCCGGACAAACATCGTAGTTCCTGGCGGGGCTGTTCGCAAGCGTCGAGCAGTTCCCGAGCTTTGCACGGGTAGGCAAGTGTCGTAGCCCTTTCAGCTTGCGGGGGAAGCTGTTTGGTCGCTCCATCGTTCGCCAGAAGTGCCGCCGAGGCACCAGAGTGGCAAGCTTGTCGGGACCCCGGCTGACTTTTGGATGCAGTCGAACACCGCGTGGAGCTTCTCAGGTCGAAGTAGCCGCCTTGGCTGACGCTCTTGGCGTGTGCGTCTTTTCAGCCAGGCTTGTCGACGCGAGCCGTTGTTTCGTGAAAGTAACGCCAGTTATGTGCCTCATTTTGCTCACTCTACTGTTTGGCTATTCGCTAGAATCCAACGGCGCGGACCGCTTATTCGTATCGTGAACGGTGCGTGCCACTAAGCTGCCCGGGGTCTTACACTGACCGCCATGGTGCGTCGGACACGGATACTCACGGGTACTTAGCGTTTTGTTGGCCCCTGCTCTGTATCATGTTGCGGCAGCCAACACAGAATAGCAAGCAGAGAGCTACCCTGCTCCGCCCGGTGTCGATTCGCTGATCCTGACACGAGGTATCACGGCACCGTCGAGGCCTGGCCGGCGACCTACGTCCTATCCCAGCAGCCGGATGGCTCTGGAGGACGTATTGCAGTAACATACGTGTCAAGGAAAAGTCGGTTCGTACAGTGTAACACCCACGAGACAAGGACTCGCACCGAAAAGCGATGGAGAAAACCAGGGGCACAGCAAAGGCCGCGGAGAGACACAGGGGGCAAACAAAAGGAAATGTATGCAGAAGGGAGCTCCAAGCGTGCTGGAAGACAGAATCCTTTTCTTTTGAAAGCCCGGGTGCGGTGAAAAGCGAACCGGGCACGCGGTGCTCCAACGACAGCGGGGCGACGGCTGCGCGTGTATATCAGTGGTTGCTGGAATTCCGCTCTCGGCTACGAGTTCATACTCACAAGTATTACTTCGGCGAGAGAGACCGACCTCCGAAGAACAAGGAGGCCAGAAGGCGCACTCGGTTCTGGCTATCATCTATTCGCACCTGGGGGCGCCGCTAGCTGCGCTTTGGCTCGCTGTGTCCGTCCTCAGACAGAAAAGGGAAAACCGGTTTCTCAGATGCTGCGGTCTCCTTACTCCACGTGGGCGAGCCGGCACAGCAGAAAGAAGATACCTTGCATGCCCGGGAGGGTTAGACACGCTGCCCCGGCAACGTTGGCGGACGCTGCAGCCCAGCCCCCCTCCGTCTCCGGGGAGCCTGCCACTGTCCGCGTTGACTGGCTAGACCACCTAACTCTTTCGTAGAGGACAGGGAAGCCCAAAGTGACCAGGGAGCGAAGCTCTAGTTAGTACGTCCTGACCCGTGCATACGCAGACGACTAGTGCAGGCTTGGACAGAACCGTGTGGCACCACTTCGGGAACAATGCCAAACGGGTGATTTCGTACTTGCCGGACTCAGGAGAAACAGTTACAGCAGAACGTGGTTACCGGGAAGAACTCAGACTTTCGGTAAAAGAACAACGCACCGGCGGGGTGGATAAGGACTATGTGACAAGACGGAAGCGAGAGTGCTGTTCCAAATCGCCCGTGGTCTATCCGCCACGCTTCGACGACACCGGGCGTTCTGACAGCCACCAGTTTCGTGTTATGCGGGGAGGACGACCGGAGCACGGTACCCGCTGCAGGTCAGAGTTTGGCTAACACGCACTGACTGCGCCCTCCGCCCGGTGTTGAGGGACACAGAGGCCGCCAGTATTGCTTTATTTGGCAGGTGTGCTGGAGAGCCGCAAGTTATTCTCCTTCTGTTTCTTTACAGTACAGACAGGACCTCGGACGCTGGATCCCTGCTTGCGCCGCACTCTATTTGAACTCCCATTCCACTGAGAGTGAGTGCGCGCAACTTTGTGTCGCTGGAGGATCCCAGAGTTCGGAAAAGATCTAATGTTGATCCTCCAATGTAAAGGGATGTGCAGATTGGCTCAGACACCCGACAACGTGGCCGAGTGGTTAAGGAGGTGGCCTGCTAAGGCATTGGGTTCTGCCCGCGCAGGTTCGAACCCTGCCGTTGTCGTATATCGTTCCGAAATGCAGTTGTGGGTTGGTGAATGCATGC
>NW_027156463.1:2134-4849 GCF_002600585.1 Cystoisospora suis | reverse complement strand
TGAGTGTCTGGAGCCTTCACTGGCTACATTTCTTTTGTGCGCTGGTCGGCAGCGCGGGCGTCCGACAACGTGGCCGAGTGGTTAAGGCGGTGGCCTGCTAAGCCATTGGGTTCTGCCCGCGCAGGTTCGAACCCTGCCGTTGTCGGCAGTTCTGCTTCTTTCTCAAGCAGCACTTGTACTAGCCCACGTCCCCTCGGCTACAAAGCTCAGCCTGCCCAGGGGTTTCTGTCTCACAGTGGTCTCCTGCTTTCGCTGGATTCTCGTCCCGGGTAGTTGGAGAAGCTGGAGACTGCCTGCTTTCTTGCCGGGGTATAGGTTTGACGGAATCGCTCATAAGCTACATGCGAATACTCCGGCAATGGAACTTCTAGCAGAGTCCTTCATCGTCTCGCACCTTGGCTAATACCATCAGCCCAATGAAAAGGCTTTAGCTGGCCTCGGACGAGGGGCGACGGACCGCCCGAGGCGTTTTCAGACAGAATTCTTACAGTCGACCAGTGTGCCAGTGTTGCCATTTGATACCCATTCGGACGAGAATTATCTTCGGGCATGCCCCACGCTGCCCGGATCACGGACATTCATCTGTCTTTCTTAATGATCCTCTTCATGTCGTGCAGACGGAAAGCCCAGGCACCCAGGTGCACCACCACTTTCCGTAGAGGGTTTAGGGTTTTCCATGTTCATCATTCCACAGAGAGGAGTGGCGAACTGTCAGGGTAGCTCGTGTTTGACCGCGAAAACTCCACTCCCAGCCGAGGCAAGAACTGCTCGGCATTGTTGTGCGAGAGCCGATATCGTCGGTTGATGGTCCTTGAGTTTACAGGAGTCTTCTCCCGCTGTTTCTGCCGTTACAGTATATGATATGCAGGCTTATCGAAGATAGAAAACATCTTGCCTGACCTTCCTACAGGCTTCACAGTCACCAGTCGAGTCTGAGACTGGCCGCAAACTGAAGGGGACGCTTTTCTTGCGATCATCAAGTGTACCTGATTTGACACTTGCGTAACGCTCAGCATAAACAAAACTCCTTCTTCTCTGCCCACTTACTCCCCTTTATCCCGCACCCTTCAGTTAAACACTGAAGTGAACTGCACGACTACTCGGCTCGTAACATCCCGACGTGAGCTCTCCCTTCTCCGAGACTATCGGTCCCTCGAATTGTCCGTCTCAGACCCCTATTTCCAGAAACAAGACGACGTGTCAGTAGTAGCAGTCGTGCGAGTCTTTTCATCCGGATCGAGGGGTACCCTTAACACTGCGTCTCCTCCTGTACACATGGCGAGTCGTGGCGCAACGAGAGAAAACTGTGCGTGCGTGCGAGCCGTAGCGGCGCGGCTCGTCGGTTAGAACCAAACAAAAAGATTCTCGTGCCTCGCGCTTTCGGGTCAAGAAACAAACAGACGCGACCGCCACTCTCAAGGACTACAAAGTTTTCTCCGGTACAGAAATCACTAAACGTTCAGAAACAGACCAACTCAATACCTCTCTTCCCGGGGAAGTTGAAGAGAACCGATCAGCCATGTGTGCGTCTGTATACCGAGCAGTTCTCATCCATGAAAAGAATACTAGCTAAGGCTGAAGGTATTTTTAATCAGGTGACTTCGAGAAATGCCTATTCGCCATATGAAGAAGTACCAGTGAGCGAGAAAGATTAAATAGTTGACGTGTCTGATCAAAATGTTTTCTTCGGAACAGAATGAACTTTAAAACACCGGCATTTTGCCTTTTTGCATTTGCTTTTGAAGGTGTCTCATCTTTCGCTTTGTCATGCCTTTCACCTGCAAAGACAGAACATCCAAAGACGGCATGATAGACACGAGAGCACTCCGATTTGATCCGACTGCTCCGGATTACCTCGCTCATTTCGATTTTTCTTCCTTTCTTTCGCTTGTAGACTACTTCTCCACTTCATTCTGGCTACCCTACCTTCAGAACGATACTTCGAATCAAGAAAGCCGCACGGCGTGTTCTTGTTCTTTCCCCCATTCACACCACTTTGTCGACCTCACCTTCGAACTAACTACCTTCACGATAGAGTCTAAGCACTTGGGGTGAACATGGCAAAAATAGCAAAGACGGCAATTTATTCAGAACCACAAAAAGGAGTGCGAACTCAAAGTTCTGAAATTTCATGATAGCTTCTCATCTGTCCCCCTACCGGCTTCTTCGTCCCTTGCTAGACAACGGCCTCAGCGTATCTACAGACCATCCTTGTCTACACGAAGAGTCTACTTTAGAGCCATTCTACGCATGATCATCACGTGAAACAGAAAATGTCTTCATCTCTCATCTAGAACGAAGAGTAAGAAGGCTGTCTGAGACAAAAAACAACTTCCGTCAGGGCGGATGGTGTAGTGGTATCACGCCTGATTTGCATTCAGGAGGTCCCGGGATCGATCCCCGGTCCGTCCACTTTATTTGCCTTTCCCTTCTGTCTAACTTTGACTCCATCGCTTCTTCATTCATTCATTTCTTCACTCATTTCCTTCTTTCTCACAGACGTCATGATCAAAAAACATGCGCGACGTCTCACTGTAACTCCGTTTTCTTCAACTGCCATCTTTCTTCAAAACAGCAAAGGAGAGGAGAGAAGTTGCTTCTCCTTGACCCTACGATGTCTCTCTCTTCGCGGGGGAAGATCTCTATCTAACTATCCTGAATCTGTCGACCTATCTGTCTCGAACCAACTTTGAATCCATCTATCTATCTTTAATC
>NW_027156463.1:524-2081 GCF_002600585.1 Cystoisospora suis | reverse complement strand
TATCTTTAATCTATTTATCTTCACACATGGCCACATTCATTGAAGCTCGTCTTGATCACCCTAGCAGTTGTGAATGGGAAGCCTTCTCGATCAACGTTAAAGGAGATCGATCTTGAGAAGCACATTAAAATACACTAGACTCGAAGTCATGAACGATAGGTTTATGCTCCTATGCATATAACCTTGAACGAGCTGATCTCTCTAACTGCGTTAGATCTCCAATACCGATAGATACCCATCTACACAATCGACATACGACTGTAAAGAAGATATGAGAAGCTTTGGATCGAGCCCCCTTCTCTTTTCTCGTCTTAGACATCGTCTTCTGCCTCCTCTTCATTACCAAAGAAAATTTCCCTCCCTCTCTTTCTCTCTGTTTTCTATCTAAACTCTCTGTCTTCTTCTCTCCTGCTTGAACTTCTAAGACCATCTATATGTATCTGTAAATTCTTCTCTTCTCACGATCATCGTTCCTCGGGTTGCTTACCTTCTGTTCAGAGGTCTCTGCTCCTGTCGAAGCTGCATGCAGACTGCCAAGGAGAAGATCGAGATCTTCGTCTTCAGCTAATTCTCGTAGCTCATGAACTAAAGATAAACCCTTCTCATCTTCCTTTTCCCTTCTCCCAATCGTGTCTGTAAGATTGATATCCGGAATCTGCTTTTTCAAAAGAGAAATCTTTCTCTCTTCACTTAAGCTCATCTTCTCATATGCCACCGGGTCTCTATTCTTCTCTTCGACGCCTTCTGCTCCTGCCGCTGTTCGATGAAGCTGAAAGACGTCTCGATTGTCTCGAGATTCGTTGCAAGAGACACCGCCATCTTCCCTCTCGAAAACTTTCACCTTCAGCCACCTTTCTTCTTCTTCTTCTCTTGGATTGACTTGTACATTCTCTCCCCCTCCTTTCTCATCTATCATGGAATTAGGATAGCATCTCTCGCTCTTCTTCCCTTCCTCGTTGTTGTATTCAAAGTTCTCTCCTGCTACTCTACAAGAGCCACCTGAACGGAGAGAGGAAGAGACACTCGCGAGGGGAGAACCCCCACCTTGCTGAGCCTCCGTAGGAGCCGACTTCTTTCTTTTTACCGCATCATTCGATTCTAAAGCAGAAGACGAGGAGGAGGAGGAAGAAGAAAAAGAAGAAAGAGAGAGGAGGACTCCATCTTGACTTCCGTCATACATCTCGCCATAGGGACCTCGACATGCACACAATCGACCTGTCGTATAGTCTTTAAGAATCATCTTAGCTACACGGTAAAGATCTAGCTGACCTCCTTTTCCTCCTGCAAAGAACTTCCTTTGTTTAGCTATACATTCGAGAACTCCTTCTGCACTTAGGAGTTTCACACTCTCCTTCTCACTCTTCTTTACATGAACAAAGAGATTCTTCACATCACTGCTACTATGACCGCTCGCCGGATTGGGAGGAAGTCGCCCTCCGTAGGGTCGATTCTTCCCGCCTTTTGAATCGATTCGCTGGCTAGCTGAAGGAATCGACAACGACCCGCTGCCTAGGCCATCCGCAACCCTCGACTGCAAAAGCCGTGTAGAAGAAGACG
>NW_027156463.1:0-138 GCF_002600585.1 Cystoisospora suis | reverse complement strand
AGAGAAAGAAAGAAAGAAATTTCCATAGACGCTTTTCTTTGTTTGACCAGGTGCATGTACATCCCCAGCATTGTCACAAACTTCTCTCTCTCTCTGCCGTCACCTTAAAGACACACAGGGCTCTATCTATCTATCTAT
>NW_027156462.1:44285-55777 GCF_002600585.1 Cystoisospora suis | reverse complement strand
CGGAGGCGCGTCACAGGCGTTACACAGTCGGCTCTAAGAGCAAAGACCACACAGAGGTTACGATCAAAAAGGGCAACCTCGCTTCAACGGGGACCCTACCACCACCTCCTCTCTCACATCCTTCGCTGAGCGAGTTTCCCTAGCATCACGGCTCCGCGGCCGCCAGGCTTCGGCCTTAGGACTCAGGAGCCCGTCGCCGAACGGGGCGGATGGCCTCGTTGTCTTAGCGTGTCCTCCAGTTTGGCCGAGAGTATTCTCTCCTCCTCTCTCCTANNTGGTGCTGAAGGGGACGCGGGCATCAACGGTTCAGAAATGAGCACGCGATACTTTCTTTCTGGACCTCCTCTCCCGGCTCGACCCACAAGGGTTTGCAGGTGCCCCCGCACAAGCACAGGCCTTCTCGCAGAGGCGGGGGGGCTCAGCTGCGAAACGCCCCATCAGGCCTGCGCTGGTGAGCCGAAGCAGTATCTCGACAACTTCCCTGTTCCCCCACCCCTATGCCTGATCCACGGACCAGTAGAACTAGACCCTAGAGTATGAAAGGCACGCGCTGTTCTCACGACTTAAACTGGGTACGGCTGGACGGTGGTGATCCTCCTTTTGCCGACAGTCCCTTGACTACACAGAAGCACTTCCTTTTTTTTGGCAAACCATCACAGAGGACTCATCCGACCCCAAGCGTCCTGTCTACCCGAAGAGTACGGGGATACAAAGAGTAAGAAGCTCACCGGGCGCGGTCCTCACGCGGGAAGCGACATGCGGTGGACACCCAGCACTGCGGAAAGCCGTAGTAGAGTACGAGTGCGAAAGCCGACGGACCGAGGTGCAGCACGAGTGCCATTACCTCGAGTTCGTTTTTCTGCTGCTCGAGACCGCATAGAAGCTGTGCCCGCTCTGCGTTGCCTGACGCCTCTAAAACCTCAGCAGCGGCCTTATTGGCCATTCGCTGGTATTGCTCTCTCCGCCTGATCCCTTCCGTGAGTGACTGCACGGTTCACAGAAAGCTGCAAAGCGCGACTAAAGAACCTCGGCAAAAATCAGTCCCTTGCTGCCTTGGGACTCCATCACGTAGGTAGAAACAAAGAACAGACCGGAACGCCCGAAAGACCCTGTCTCCTTGCTCTGCTACCGGAATGCCACTGACAGAGATGGAGCTCTGCAGAACGTGTCCCCCTCGTCCTTGTTTCTGGGTGGAAACGGCCAGCAAAGAGAGAATCTCAGAGAAAGAGAGGAAACATATGGTGTACCGCTGCGGCACTGGGTCCACTTTAGAGTATCGGAGACAACGAGTGGCGGGCTCGGCATACGCTGGCTGAAAGCCAGGACCATCCGGCTGGGCGTTGAGTTCAAATTCAGCGAGGAAGGGAACATGGTGAGCGTTGGCTAGGCCATCGGTCGCTGCTACGCTTCGTGGCTGAGTTACTTTGTAGTCGTAAGGGCCCGCCGCAAAGGTGGTCGGACATCCTTTTCTGGGATCTTTGCTATACTATGCAAAAGAAACACGTCGCCCTGCCTTACCTCCTTCTTTATGTCGTCCGCAGCCTGACGAGCCGCTCTCCTCTCTGCGCCTCTCATCTGCTGCTCCCGGACTACGACAGCAAATGCCAGGCCGAAAAACAAGCACAAAGATATCCAGCAGCAGTTCTATTACGTGCTCTGGCGGCAACCGGATTATGTCGCGTGATGTATCGCCTGGTTGTGTTCAGAAGGGACGTCACCCACACACCTCCCTCCCTCCCAGCGGGGCCAGGACTTGCAAGATGTGGTCGCTGCAGACAGATGCTTCGATTGCCTTCCTCCGTGCCAGAGGCGAACAGGATGAGAAAGGTTAGGACGCTCCTTGACAACCGCCAGCGTAGCTTTGCAAATATTTGCCTACCTTGCTTTTCCACGTTCAGTTTTGTAGAGTGTAGAAACTCATTCTTGATTTGTTGTGTCCTTAGCTCCTGCATGCCGACGCATCTCCATCAAGATCGAGGATTAGCAGATCTACTCGACAGGAGTTCAGGCGTTACACGTCCTTACGCACGCTTACACCACTCCCCACGCCGCCACGCTGTGAGATGATCTCTCCGGCGAACGATTTTAAGGAAGAGCACCAACCTGTGCCACTTCGTTTCGTCGGTTAGCCGCCGCCGAGAACAGCATACAGTATCGAAGCAGACAGGGACCTTGTTGACAGCGACTTCACACAACCCAGCGTTCACTCCAGCAGCCAGTTTCGGACTTTTTTGCCTCTATAACCGCTACCGCAGACCGAACTGACTGTACTTACATTTGCTAGTCGTTGTCTCTCAGCCTTCTGCTGTCTCTTTTTTCCTAGGATCTGCCGGGCAAGCACCGCAAAACAACACGAACCCACTATACAATGGGGATTGGCGCTCCGCGTTCAGGATGAGACTGCAGCGCACATAGGCTGGACTCCTATGGACCATACCGCTTGTTGCGCAAATTTGCAACTAACCAGGCTTGAGAGGTGGACTAAACATCCTCGAAACTCGAGGCGAGGCGGCAGAATCCCCTAGCAAAAGTCTCGCTCAGCGTCAGTGAGCGGGAACATTTCCTTCGTCTCCGCCCGAGGATGAGTCGTTCACTAACCAGCACTCGAGCCCCTGCTGTGTCTCGTAGAGCGCGGTGTTGTTTCACTTTGGTAACTCGTCTAGAGCAGACCACAGGTGGACGTTGTTGCACTTTCACTGTAAGGTCCCTCGCCACTTGCAGGCCTCTAACGGGTCTCGGGCAATCAGTTCTCCGGCACTGTAAGGTCCCTCGCCACTTGCAGGCCTCTAACGGGTCTCAGGCTATCAGTTCTCCGGCACCGCGAGTCGCAAAAAGGCCTGCTTCGGAATCAACGTTGCTATTAGTTTAGCAGCTCACCTTCTCCCTCTCTTGTAGAACTGTAGCCTCGTGACGTGCCAACTGCTGATGCCATTCTTCCTCCTCAGCAACGAGTTTCTCCATGCGACGGCGTTCTGCTGTGGCCGCTGCCTCATGGCGGTATCTGAGAAAGATCAGAATCTCCGAAAAGCCTGTGGGCCTCCCTTCATCTACGACCGTGTCAGCGGCTATGCCAGCGCGCTCCTGGGTGCCGAATCAGGCGCCGCTTGTGCTGCTTCAGCTGTATGTCGCCGGCGTGTCCCTGTGTGCGAGAATACCCAAGCCCAGCCTATCTGTCTTCTTCTCGCGAACGCATGCAGATAGTACAGTATACGGTGGCTGAGTCAGCAGTCGGGGGCAGCCTTGGTCGGGAAAAACAAGCTGAGTCTCCGGGTGTTAGATAAACGGACAGTAGTCGGATTCGCATATTGTTGCCTACTATAGGGGAGAACCAATGGGCTTGTCTTGCCCCGTGGACCGTCTGGAGCCGACTGTCCTTTCCTCACCTTGCGAGCTCCTCTGCCTTAGCCAGAACTTCTTGTTTCCTCTGAGTGCTCTCCTCGGCAATGGCCATCCGCTTCCGCCTCAGTTTCTCCACTTCTCGTGCCTGGGTGGCCACGTGGGGAGTTAACGACAACCGTCAAATCACAGGACGACCTACGTGGCGGGTGAAAGTACAGGGGGTGGTACTGTCGGGCGGGCTACCCGGCGCCGGTTACCACATTCTCGACCCTACTATCGGTCAGGACACGTCTCAACTGCAGGCATCTTGGTCGAGAAATTTTTGTGAAAGTCTAGCACAGCCGGAATCTACTCTGCGTCGTACACAGGAGGTAAGGAGATGGAGCACTCCGGTGGACGGGACGGTATTAGGGAACTACAAAAGTGCGGGCCAGAGTTCCTCGAAGAGGACAGGTCGCGCCGTATAAGGGAGGCGGAGCACTGACTCTAACCGGCGGCTCACCTTTTGGAGTTCAAGCCTTGCCTTGACCTCTCCGAACGGCATGGCAGTCAACGTGGAAGCCGGCGCTTGAGCTTCGCCCCAGTCGTCGCGCTGTCCCACCCGTGACCGCAAGTGTCTCGCAGAGACCGCTGCTTTTTCAAGGCCCCGCATCTGGACTACAATGGAATATTTGCGCGCCTGCTCTTCCTCGACAAGCCTGGAGAGACGCAGGCACCGATGCAAGGTCGCGAGGACGTTTACTCGGCATCAGGCTTCTTGACAACCAGGGCAGCTCTTGCGCTTCATTTTCCTGTCCTCCCTCACTCCTGCCGCTTTGGTCGAAGCTTGTGGAACCAGCTACATGCATTGTCTGACCAGGTGAATTTAGCAGCGTCAGGGAGTCAGCTCCATTGCTTACTGAGAACGCGCCGGCGTGGTGCGTGCGTTGCCTTGGGGTTCCTAGGAGAGCGAGCACGGGTCTCCGCCCCAGTGCCGTCCACGGGGCATGGACGTCACCCACTCTACAAGTTTGGAACGCACGTAGTCACTTGCTAGCTAGCAAGAGGCTTTCTAGCAGCTAGGAATGGCACTACGCTTCCGCACCCGGGTGCTAACAAGAACACGGAAGACGCGAAGCGGACGCCGTGGAGGCTGCTGACACAGACGGGCGATGTGTCCGGTCTTTTTTCTCTCAGCAGGATCTCCGTTTGCACGTTGGAATGAGGCGGCTTTGCAAACTCGCTACTGGCGAAGCTCTCGCCTGCTAATGAGCGCCGCTCCCGCTAAGGCTGGCAGTCCCCTTCTCTGCCACCTGGGCATCGCTTACTTTGCGGCTTGGAGTTGTGCTTGCCTCCTCTGTACTTTTTCCGCTGCGGCTTGCTGCCTCCGGTCGTCAGTAGCCTAAGACACGGGCTAGAAGCATCCGATGTGAGGATTAGTCGGACTACTGGCACCTCAGCTCCACCGACACCCAAAGTTATGCAGTGGGAGAATCCAGCAACCTTGGCAGGGGCAACCAGCAGGAACAGTGATCAAGGGTCACTGCACTCAATGCTTTACACACTTCTGCACTTCAGTCCCGGGGCGGGCACACTATGGATCCGTGCTTACCGTCGGTCCTAGTATCCGTACCACTCTACTGTCTTAGTCCTTTCTGCCACGCTTGACTAAGTGTTACATGTAACCGCGTGGCGCCAGAGGGGGCGCGTCTCAGTAACTCAAGGTGCCTTCGAGGCCTATGCCCGAGACCACCGGTTCAGGTTCCAGATTATCTCGGCTCTAGTGCATTCTCGCTGCCTTTTGAGATAAATGCAGGGCAGAAGAAAGAATTCACCGGGACATGTCCGTTGTGGCAGTCAGGGTGGACCAGCATACTTGTTTGACTGCTTCTATGGGCTTGTCACGCAATTCCCGTGACGCGTGCGCGCGCTCGACAAGCTTTGCTTGCTCCTCGGCTTTTTGCTTCAGGCGCAGCAGTCGATGCTCCTTAGCAAGTTCACGGAAGCCTTGAACGAGATTGGCACGCTTGAGCTTGAGAACGGCAGCAGCATGTATCCCCTGTGCGCTTCACATTGATTGCAACCGCACCTGTGCGAAGCAAGGAGTTCACTGTTCTTCACTGCGGAAATCTCGATCAGAGAGGGAGCGACCTGCGTTCCATGGCCCCAATTGTGTCCGACTGCTCTAGATCGTAGCTCTCATGGCCGCCAGCCGGTTCTCAAGTAAGCCACTGCCACAGCTCGCCACTGCTGCGTGGGGGAAACGGTGTCGCGGTTCGCCGTGTTGAGCTACAGTACGGTGACAGATGTGCGGACCGCGCAAGCTGGGCCTCGGCCCTCTTGATAGCGACGTTTTCAACGCGCTGCTCTTCTTGCTTCATCCTCTCCTTCCGTTGCCACTCGGTGAACGAGCGCGAGTCCCGTTTGTCAATTTCGTACTGTTTTCGGAGCGCGTACTCCTCCTCCTGAGAGAGCTCGAAACAGCACCACTTTCAAGCAGCGCAACCAGAGCTTCCATCCGTTTCCTCTGGCGCTCATAAGTGCGATGCACGGCTTTCACTCCATCAAAGAGGGTCGCTGCGAAAATGGGCAACTTGTAAGGTACGACCAGAGGAGCTCTCTGACCCTCAGACAGCCACGCGGCGAGAAAGCTCTGGTGCGACGCTGGTGGTCCTCGATAGAAGCACCACGACGCCTGCGCTACAAGCAGCAAGGCAGGGGAGTGTGGAATTGCCACGCACCGAGGTGTACAAGTCGTACTCACCTGCCGTTTGCTCAGTAAAGCTGCTGCGCGGAGAACCTCTGCCGTCGTTAGTTTCACCTGGGCTTCAGCCTTCGCGAATGCTGGCAGACTCTTTGGACGGCAGGCTGGAGCAGGAAATCGAAGGTCGTAGTTAAGGTTTCAGCCCAACACTGACGCCAGTCACGCCAGTCGCCTAATCTCGCGACGTCGCCGCTTCTGCCGTGCGACCAACGGCGCGCTCTACGAAACCGTCCGTGCTCCGCTGACCCCCCGTGTCGCCTCGAATCTCGCTATGCAATCGGAAAGAGAGTGCGCCCTACAAAAATTTTACGAAAGCCTAGCCAGCCACGCCCCCGCAATACCCGCTGCTGGTGACCCCACTCAGGAAAGCTAACATCTTCAGACAATCCGGGAGAAGGTCTCTAAGAACGTCAGTAACGTATGTGACCCCAAGGTGCCCCAGTGCCTCTGCACACTTCGGATGCTCCTGACAGGGACGTACGCTTGAAGGTGCACTCCGCTTTGAACCTATCCTCTTCTTCTTGGACAAGCCTCGGGAGCGTTGAGGGCCGTTGCATGGTCCACTGGGCAAATGCTGGATTCGGGTTCGTGACACAAGACAGTACTCGTCAGCAGCCGCATGACGCGGGGATCGCCGCAGAGCTCTCAAAACTGTTGCTCCGGCGCAGACTGCTTCTGCTGCGATTGCAGAGCGGCAAGCCGTCTGTGACCATCTGTTGCCGGTGCACCGGATCCTCTGTGGGAGAATACCGAGAGGTAAAAAAAAGAACGATCTCTCGGTGTGAGCTGGCCCTCACTGTGCGCCTTGAAGACCTGTCCGCACTAGCGAGGGGATTTTTTTTGGCAGCGGAGTGAAGGCCTAGGTTGTCTGGCGGCCAGTCATCACCTGTGTGCGGAAATGCTGAGAAATTTCTCTTCTTTGCAGACCCCAGGAATTCTCTTAGTGTGAGTTCAAGAAAGAGGCGCACACTGCCCTAAAGGGGTGTAACTGCACCTTTTTCTTCGTGTGCCCTCTTCTTCCTTTGCCGGTCCGCCTTGCGTCCAAGGAAGGTCTCCTCGCCGTCGATATCCTTCATCCAAAGGTCTTCGTCTTCATCTTCTTCCTCGTCTTCTTTCTCAGCCTCCCTCAAGCTGCCCGCACCCTTGGCAGTCCCTTCCCTTGCCGGCTTGTCAGGTTTATCAGGCGTTTGTCGCGGGTCAACATCCGCTCTTCGCGACGTATCCTGGACTCGCCCAACCCCTTCCTGGACCGCTCCCTTTCCCTCGTGACCCAGCTCCTTTTGCTTCTGGCCCGCCAGCCTCGCCACCTCGCTGCACAATTGTCTGATGCCGTCTGAGACTCCGAGGTGCACTGCGTATTTGTTTAGGGACGGCGGCGGAGGATTGGCGAGAGGTGAAATTCCTGTCGGACCTTCCTTAAGTAGTTTGGGCCGGAGCCCCAGTACGTCGGGAGTGGTACCTGCGACAGGCAGGTGCTGCGCAGCGTCTGTACTTGAAGGTGTTTTAGCTTGAGCTGTGTACCCGGACGTCTCCAAGAGATGGGACACCCTTCCTGATTCTGCCTTCCCCGTGAATTCGTTGGGGTCGAGGGCCTTTGGGTCAGGCTGCCCAGTAATCGGCCCGACAGCCGATGCCGTACTCAGAACTCTGAGAGACTCCAGAAGGTTCGAGAACGGTCCTGTGAGTTTCTGGAGGCGGGACAGGATCACGTTATCGATGTAGTCCATGTCGTAGTGTCGTAACCATTCCGCCCGGGCCGCTGTGCTTAAGGCCTTGGTGTCGAAGAGGAACTCGAGCAGGAGATACATTGGCAGCGCTGGGCAGCTCTGAGAGGAGATTTGCAGGTCAGCATGGTGTTTTGTTCAGCGCTGGGAATACTGTCGTATCTCCGGTGGCATGGCAAGGAAGAGACATAAGCAAGTATCGAGCATCGCACTCTTCTCCAAGTGCGAAAGCAAAACCGGTCGGCGTTGTTTTTCACTCGACGTGGGTTGGTAGGTCAGCGAACGGAAGAAGTCTGTCCACCAGCACTTTGTAAACGTCCCAGCTCTGATAGAATTGGCCGCAGTGACCCCGGAGAAGCCAACGCTGGGGCCGCGTCAGTGTAAGTAGGAAAGGAGGCTGCGGTATTGGGAAAGCCTTTATAGCAGTCCAAGCCGAGAGGCAGGGTCACCTTCAGCGGGAGCGACAACACCGAGCCCAGAGCTGACCACAGAGAGACCAGCGGCAAGCTCCTACCCAGTCAGCCTCTTTCTAGAACTCAACAGCAGCCGCCAAGCGGGGAGTGTAAGCCCTCTCATGTGGTGCTCGTGTTCGGAGGAAAAGGGCAGGTCATGCACTCACCCGGACAAAACCCGCGAAGGCGTGGTAGCCGAGCTCCTCGATTTTGAATACAAGCAGAAAAGTGATCACCATATAAAGCCATTGTTCTGTTTTTTGTGTACCGGTGGTTCGCCGCCGAACAAGAGCTTCAGCTGTCCGTTTCAGAAAGGGGGAGTTTCGTAACACTCCATAGAAGGTCTCCGACACGAAGGCAGCGTCTTCCGGTTTCGCGTTCCTGCCCAGGACCACAGGGGGCACATATGCAAGGCCCAGTCCCTTATAACTCGAAATAGGAAAAAGCCAAGCCGACTGGGTAGTAGTCCTGTCAGCCCAACTAGTCAGCTCTGCCCGGAGTTATACTGGGGGTTTTGCGTGTCTCTTATCAGGCAGCAGCTTTGTGGCTAGCGGGGAGGTTTGCCTGGTGCCAGTAGTGTAAGCGAGAAGTACGCTGTATAGCCTAGCTTGCGTGTATTCTGTTGTTCGAGCGATATAAAAAAAACAAATCATGACCAACAGTAAGCAAGAGAGTTTACTGTCTTTCAAGTCGTATCGAAGTGTCACGGAATCACCGCACTCTTCGCCAGAATCACAGGGTCCCAGATGCATGTATGTATCGATGTGATTCAGTCTCCACGCTGTAGAATCAGGGGGGGGGCTGAGCGGGAGGTAGCTCTGGACCGATGACCGGTGCATACGCTGTCCCGCTGGTGAATGCGACTCTCTCGAACTTCTGAGGCAGCGGCAGGCTTCAGGGCCGCCGCTCGATCCTCGCACGTGCATCCCCTGAGCGGCGCCCCCTCTATTTCGAAGAACTCGGTTTGTGAGCTTATGGCTGGTTGTGCGTGGTTAGTCGGGTATGTCAACTTGTCAGAAGAATTACAGCTTAGGTTGCGCGTTCGGCAGCTTTTTTCTCAGTCTCATAGTGTAGCCACGATCCAGAACCCTGTAACTGTGGTACGGGATCTGAACTGTCTCCAGTCCGTGTGTCACATCGCAGAATGTGAGAGCTCGGTCGGCAGACGGTCAGCTTCAGGAAGGACATGACCCGTGGCGACAGCGAAGAGTGCTCGTTGCTGTTTCTAGCCTGTCCAGTAGGCTATCCCTGTTGTCCTTTTGCCTTCACCACTCAGGAAGTTGCACAACAAGACCGCAGTTCTGGGAACTGACTTCAGCTGCTCTTCGGCAAATGTTTCGACGGTGTGCGCAGCTGGTGTGTAACGCTGCAACATGTCTACTGTTTTGTTGAGCAACGCAGCATAGTGCAGCTGCTCTAGCTCCTTTCTTGTTTTTTGCCCTTTTCCAGACACAAGGGAAACGTCCAGTCGTTTTTTCGGAGATTTGCACACCATTTTGCGGTGCAAGCGTACTCGTAGTGGAAGGCTTCTGTGCTACCCCCAGTACGGGGGTCCCTTACGCAGCGCGGCAAGGAAAAGAGCTGCGGTCACTGGTAAAACAGGGGACATCTCTGTTTGGCAGCCACAGTACTCAACTCCACAAAGGAACAGGCAAGCATGCACGATGACGACTCTCCCGTCGTCGTTTGATCGCCCACGACGGATCCACCTCCAGCCAGTGCAAGACCACTCGAAGGCCCAGCCAGTGGGAAACGGGGCTGGGCCAGTGCGGGGGGTGCATGTAAACTGGAATGAGGACTGGGGGCTGAATTGGAGAACCTCAACAACTGCGGTCTCGTCTTCCGATCAGGTGGCTCATCTACAACTTACTGGCGACGGCTGAGGCGACACATAGTAGGACAGAATGCAGTTCAGCCTGTGTAGACCCCCGCACACTCGATCTGGCTTCCGTTGACCAACAACAGGACTGACGGTCCGTTCTGCAGCTAGCTTCCGCGACCAGCAGACTGGAACGATGGTGCTGGGATAAAGGTACAGCCGTGACGGAGAAGAGAAACCACTGCTGTGCCGGGTCTCTCGAGTCATGGAGTTCTATCATCGGGGTTCGTGGTTTGCCAACCGCAGCGTCGGAGCGCGTCCGCTTGAAGACTAGAGGTGTGACGTTACATCCAAGTGGACTTCCTCGGGTTCCATCTGACACAAGTTGCTGCTGCTTCACAGCTGATGGCGCTGGATCCCAAGGTTTCCCAGTCAAACTGCTGAGACGGCTCTATCGGAGCCTCCGGTGCAGGCACATTCTACACAAATGAAAGTCGGATACGGCGTCGTCGAGACTGTTAATCCTAGCGAACCCTATACCCTGTACAACGTGCGAGCCGAATACTGGCGCCGCCAGACTATCCGGTTCACACTGAAAGAAAAACCCCGCCGTTCATCGCACTTGCGCGGCCGCGATCCGACCCGAGCTAACCGCCTAACCGAGCATTTAGTACGGCCGTAGAAGAGATTAAGAATTTCATCACGAGACGTGTATCGCTGTTGCAGTGAGCGGTTCGCACGGGAGGGAAGGAGAAGCGGCTGCCGGGGAAAAGGCGCCCGAGTTCTCGAATCACCGTCTTCTCGCACATGTCGGGCGATGCTCAACAGAGTATCCTAGCATCGAAGTGTAGCACTACGTGAACTGAGGACAACTATCTGCTCTTCTGTCCCTGAGTACTACAAACAGAGCTATGTCCGTCCTCAAAATGAATTTCAAGCTATGGGAAAAACCAGAGTAGCGGGATGAGTGAACCGACGGAGTAGTCAGCTGTACGCTCAAAGTTTGAACAATGTCTCTTTTCTTCGAGGTAAGAAGAGAGCATACTGAGTTGCAGTATCAAAAACAGTTGAAGGAGAATGAATGACCACAGCGTCTGGTGCAGAGGCTCTCGTGGTCGGACCGACCGCGATTGCAGCTGTGCGTGGGGGGGACTCCGGGTTGACCCGGGCACGCCACAGGGTAGGACGAGCCCATAAGGAGAGCCGGGGTTCTCTCTGCGAAGACTGGGGAGAATCGTTTTTCCCGAAGAGAAAAGAGAAGACGGTCTCGTTGGTCGTAGTGTATAGCAAGCAAACCAAGCCTTGGGTGGGCTCCCTGCAGCTTCTCCTTGTTAACAAACGTGCCCCGATACATGAGCTCGGGACGGCAACTTGTGTAAGACCTTCAGTGTGAAGGTTGCCACAAGAACTTAAGT
>NW_027156462.1:0-44163 GCF_002600585.1 Cystoisospora suis | reverse complement strand
GAGTCGCAGCGAGGGCGTTACATTCAGGCTCCAGCGGGTATCCAGACCTTCCTTTGTATCCCCCTATCGTCTCCGGCACCCGTCATATAATCACACCAGAAAACGTCAGTTTTCCTTTCTCTCTCGTAGAGTGCCCACTCTTTGCTCTCCGTGATTCCTGGGGAAAAGCAGCTCCAGTTTCCTCCGCCTTCACCAGCTTCTCCCTGAAAGCTCGTTTTTTTTGCTGACGAGCCTCTTCGGCACTTCGGAGCCTGATTTCTACGCCAGTGGTACCCCCCAGCGCCTGCTGGGCTCTAGGAGTAACTATCGGAGTGGACGTGCAGTCCCGTGGTGGAATCTAGTTGAGATCTTCCCAGCATAGGCTCAGCCTGAGAACGGTTAAGAGTCCGGAAAGGGCTCTTCGACAGCGGCAAGCTTGCTGCCGAGTACTCGCATTCGCACTCAGCTCGTCCAGACAGTCGCGTTTGATATCTAACTGCACCACGAAAGCGCGCCATTTAGAATTGCTACCGAGGTTACCAGACAACGGCGTTTCCTCTCAGACACCCGCTGTCAGAAGTCCTCCACGATTAATTACTTTTGCAAGTGAGAACACAAGTACTAGACGAGTGGCCAGAACGCGGAAGATCCTGAAAGCGGCCTCCGCGAAAAAAAGAGAGGGAATCTTCTCGGTGCGGAAAACTACGCCGGTCAGGTCCTCGAAGGCGAGAAGGCGCCAGAGCTGTCAAGTTTCTGAGCCGTCAGAAGCTGCGCTCCAGATCAAGTTCTGTTGATGCTAGACTATTTGCTTCTCCTCTCACAGCTCCAGCGAAGTCCACCCCAATCCATAGGACAGTCCGCCAGGATTTTTACTCTAGACAATAGGCTCCGCGAAAAACTCCCATGTGGGGGAACGCACTTTCGTCCTCGCAGCGCACTACGGACACGTTATCTGCCGGCTTCGTTGAGCGACAGCGGGAGTAAAAATGAGAAGCGAGCATTATTGGTACAAGCTGTTACACTGTTAGGGGACAGGAAAGAAGGGGTTGTTGCATTTGCTAAGAGCGGCTGGTATCACGGCAGGACGCTGACAGGTCCGAGAAAGCGACGTTGTCCCACTGATGGTGAAGACTGGCCGGTCAGGGATCCCCGCGTCATCGCTACCTTCCAGAGATATAAAGATAGCCGTATTGAAGAAGTCGCTGCCATGTACCGGCACATTGGTGCGGATTAGAAGCAGATGTACCAGCCTCTATTTCGAACCTCTCAGCAAAGCACTGGTGTTGCACGGCTGTGACTAGCCACACACATCTGCGCTTCAATCTCCCACTACCGCTGACATACAAATACAAAGTGTTTGCTTTCAGATACCCCGCATCCGGGAGTTTCCTCAGGGCTGCCTCTTCCGTGGGGCTTGCCGAAAGTCGCCCTTCGTGCAGTTCTGGGTTCAAAGGAGCCAAGTTTGTGAGGACCGTGTTCAGCGTTGGCGGATCTGTCTCGTGTGCCTTTTCACAAACGTTCCTCAACGCTCGGACAATACGCGCTCGAGCTGCTGCCAAAAAAAACAAGACCTCTGTGAGGGAACGAGCTATCTCCAAGTGCAACAAACCCGAGCTCCGTGTTTTCAGAACCTCTTTTCTTCGGACGACTGCTTGTCTCCAGTGATTACTTTTTTCAGGGGCTGACTCTTGCAGAGTGGCATGTGCTGGTGGCGCGGGTGCTCCCGTATCGAAACGCAAAGAAACCTTTTTTTGCCCACGTTGAGAAATGACACAAGCGACGGAGAGTCAATATGTAGAAGGGACGGGAGGATAGGCGTAGACTTTCGGCCCATTCGGAGGACGGCCGTCATGGAGGTCACAGTACGCGGGGGTGATTTGCATCGGGGACTCCGGTATGGAGACATTCTCGGGAGATGGGCACCGAACTCTTCACCTTAAACAGGCTTTATCGACCAAGCGTACTCCGGGACTCTGGAGCTTTAGGCCTGGTCTGCGTGGGAAGTAAGTGATTTATTGTTCTTTTTTGTCCATGCTCACTTCTACACGCCGGGAAGGACGTGCGGAGGTTGTCTATGTTTCCGCACAGCATCGGACATCTGTCTGTTGCAGAGTCCTTCCTGCTGTTTGGACGTTGTGTCTCGATCTTGCCGCCGTCTTCTCCAGCCGTTCTCTTGCTGTCGCATTCCCTCTGCTTGGCGCGGAGTAGGTCGAAATCTCGTAATACAGGACAGACAATGATAGCTTTTCACATCGAAGAGACATGTCTGCGCCAGGAAGAAGCTTCTAGCGGGCTATCGATCTTTCCTGTCTCGAGTGAACTCTTCGCGATCGCCAGGAGGAAGCCGACCGTCCCTTTCCAGAATAGAGCAAGTCTGACACCTGTATCTCCCGAGGAGAGTCGCGTTCTGTACTTCGTTGTCAGATTATATCTTCTTCCGACTAGGTCTCGCCGACAGAGGATCTCACCTTGTTGTACCAGACAACCCAACTTCGTTAAGTGCCGGTGTTTCGAGTAGACGAGTTGTTCCGCCGACCAGTCGTCGTAGTCTCCGAGTGCCCTAGGCACGTGTACGTGATTTTCTCACACTGCTCGTTCTTTTTTTCGGTTGGACACAGGCCTACCAAACTAGGGTTCCCAGCAGTTTTTCGCTTGGTTCACCATTCCCCGATCCGCACTGGGGCGTCACCATGGATCAACCTCAGCGGCAGCGGCCAAACTCCGAAGGCGGTGTCGTGAAAGGGGGACGGAGACAGACGGGATCTCTGTTGGCCAATGGTTTGCCCGCTTCTACTTCGTCCCTGTGCATACTAGTCAGTGTCCTGCGGGTGGAGAACTTGAAACACTCGGGCATGCACGCA
Organism: Cystoisospora suis; assembly: GCF_002600585.1. NCBI lineage: Eukaryota > Apicomplexa > Conoidasida > Eucoccidiorida > Sarcocystidae > Cystoisospora > Cystoisospora suis. The sequence goes on along the minus strand of NW_027156462.1, from coordinate 41,323 downwards.
CTGGAAGTAGAAGTCGGGAGCCAACGCCGTGTCACAGGTTGGGTGGAAGGTAGGAGCAAACTCCTCGAAGGGCTTTTCAATGCAACACAATGAAGGGATGACACTCAGGCAAAATCAACTCGGCAGTTCGCTTGTCCTAGTAGTTTGGAGCTGACTCATTCAGCAGATGATACGGACCCGATTCTTGCTGTGGCCTGAAAATTATTCAGTCCGTCTTTTTCGTGAGCCACAGCTTCTATCGGTACACTGCCATGCCTTAGAAAACAACCTCTAAACAGAAAGAAGATGCCTGGGTGAAGTTTTTATGCCAAGAAGAAAAACGAAGACGTGAAGGTTCACTCCTACGGGAGGAGGGGAGGTTCGCTTGCGTGCACTCCGAGCCGCTGTCACTTCGGCGGTGTCCCGTGTCCTTCTTGGCTCCGTGAGTAGGGCGGTGGTTCGTCTCTGAGGTGGCAGCGTTCTTACTCTTTCGTGTCTCGCTGGCAGTCATTTCTGCTCAGTAACTGTCCAGTTCCCCGAATTGAAGGCTGGGACAAGGACAACTTGTGGTAGAAGGAGGGACAAGGGAAAGAGAATCATGGATACCGACCCTAGCGTCTTTCTGAGCCGCTTGCATCTGATTATGGGTACTTCACGTAGCATAGAGCTGCTCAAGTTTCATATGTCAAAGTTTTCAGTGGTCTGGTTTGTCCCGGTATGCTAGCGTTTATCCCGCACTTTATCTCTACTCGTCTTTCTCATGCTTTTATGGATTCAGGGTCTCATAGAGCTGACTTCAACTTCTCAGCCATTTTCACGAACGCGCATAGAAATGGAAGTATTCGACTATCTATTTGGCATAAGCGCTCCTGGGTAAGGTTGGTCTCTCAACATTGGCAGCTCTTTCCTTATCCGTTGTGCTTTGTGGCTGCAAAAGAAATGCCTGGTTTTCACTTCTTTAGTGGGACTCCGGTAGTCTATCAGTTTTCCTCAGGACAGCTTCTTCACTGTTGTTCTGGTCCGGGTGAGGGGGAGGGGCCGGGCTGTTGTTTGTTTCTAAAAAGGAAGTACGTCAAGTCAGGAGGGTGGATGTCTCTCGTGTGTCCTTACTCGGTTCTGCCCAGTCTTTCTTTTCCTTTTGTGCTTTTCTTTCCTGTAGCTCAGCAGGTGTTCTTTCTACGTGCAAGGGCTGCAGTCGGCCCATCGTTTTCCTTTTGTACTTCTCTGATTGGTGAAAATCAGTCTTTGATTCTCTTGTCAGTCCTCTCCCATATCAGTTGCCTAGCGAGATGTTATACAACCACAGGTGTTGTGCCTGCAGCAGCGGAGACTGCAGTCATGAGAAGAACTCTGCTGACTGTCACTACGGCGTGACTGGTGGGGTCTTACAGTGTCAGAGGGCTCTGTCCCCGCTCTATCCAGGGTCTCGGTATCCTCTTGGGTTTGTTTTTCACCTACTTGCCACCATGATCCTTGCTTTATTCTGTGCTCTTTTTCAGCGAGAAGACAAGCGTGTGTGTGACACGTACTACTCGATATCTTCATTGTGCGCTAGCCGTGCACATGCTTTTCACGGCTGGGTAGGCCTTGAACACAAAACGAGAATTGCCGGTGAGCTGCTCGTGTCTTTTCGCCTTCTCGAAAAGAAGCCGTCGGAGCACACAGGCGCTCCCCAAGCAACAGTCAGTTCAGATTTGCCACTGAAGGTTGCCGGCCGTGTCAACGGGGCTAGGCCAAGAGATGGAGGAGTCAATATAAAAGAGGAAGAGACGAGATGTGATAAGGCTAGCCAAGAAGAAAAAGGAAGTCCGGACTCCACCTTCATGTCGTCAACTGCGCGTTCATCGACGACTGAAGGCAATTCTATTCTTGCTGCGAAGCACCAGGCGAGGAGGAAAGTCAGCGGTGCCCCTGTGTCAGAGACGGTGGAACCAGGCAGTTCGAAAGAAACGAAAGAGCAGAGTCGTCTGTCTCCAGACCATTCATCGTCTTGTGAAGAACAGTCGGCAAGTTTCAGTGGATCCCCTTGCTCAGGTTCAGCAGTCTCCTCTTTCTCTCCTTCCTCTGATAGCTTCATCGATCTTCTCACTCTTGATATCCCGAGTCCCCCCTGTGTCTCAACAAGCAAAGAAACGGAACGAGCAGAGTTCCGTCGGAAGGAAGCAAAACCTGCTACTGTCCTCGCACAAAGTGGATTGTCGAAGACTCTACACACCCGCATGGGTTCTTATGACTTCACAGGGGAGTGCCGACCCATGCCGACGGTACTGGCAGGTGGTTTGCCGGTGGTGAGGACACGCGAGGGGGGGCCAGGATCAGGAGAAGCCGCCGCGTCTTCGTCTCCCTGCGGAGAGACAAGGAAAGTAGAGGAAGTGCCGACAACTTTTTCTTTCTTCATGGCAGAAGATGGAGAGGCGGCACCTCGTCACGAGATTGTGGGAGAGAGACGCGCAGAGTGTCTACGCCCCGGGGCAGGAGATCAAACTGATCAAAGAGAGAAGGGCGTTCTACACAAGCCTGTGCCCGAGAGAAAATCCGATCCTGTCCTTCTACTTCTGTCGGGGTCGCTGAAGCGAGAAGACGACGACGCAGGAGTCCCTGCCGCGCACAAGGAGATAGAGAAAGTGCGAGGGAATGCAAGAGAAAAGAAAGAGACTGAGCAAGAGCGACAGGAAGGAGGGCGAGCTGATGAGAGAGTGAATGCCAGGGGAAGTGGTGAACCGCAAGCCCGTGAAAAAGCCGGTGGGAGCTTCGAGCGATCTGAAGAACGGAAAGAGTTTGACAGCACAAGTCCTAGCGCTGAATCATCTCATGACAGAAAGCAAAGTACTCTCGAAAATATGAGTGAAGTTTCGTCGACTGTGACTGACACGGCAGCAGAAATGCGCAAGTTCACTACGGGAGGGAAGAGGAAGTCAGCAATACCTACGGAGAAGCAGGAATCGCAAGAAACGAAGCGAAGTCCCCCTGCTACGTCGCAGCAGGTTTCACCGCCTGTGTCTCCGTCAGTAACTGGGATGGAACAATTGTATCCCACTAGTCCCGAGGAAGGGAGAAGGAACGAAGACGTTTCCGAAGAGAAAACTCTCCGTTCCCTTTCGTTAGGAGACAGAAGCGTTAGAAGATCGGGTCGTAGAGAAGAGGAGAGAAGCGGCACGACTCCGGTAGACAGTTTTGTAATGGAGGAGGAGGTGTGGCCGCTAAAAACAGATCACCACCCAGTCCGGCAAGAAAATCACATGCCTGGGGATCTAGCTGTGACATCGGCTGCGCGAAGAGGGGAGGATATCACAAAGAGGGGACAAGAAGGAAGACAAGGAGAAAGAGAACGCGAACAGTGCCGGGGAAGAGCAGAAGAGGAACGAAGAAGCGGCGATGACAGTAGGCACGCTGAGGTAAGGGAACCACGTGGAATTTCCGATGAAGCTGCCGCCGCTTTAAAGGAAGCCTTTGAAGAACTGGAAAGAACGAGGTCGCCGCAAACTCCTTCGAGTAAACAAACTGAACAAAGTAGATCGCATCCCCAAGGAGAGGAGACAAACTCAGTCGGACGAGGTGTGGGGTCAGAGACGGAAGCAGGTGTAGCAGGTTCTGCATGGTCAGGGGTGACCTCAGACCAAGGAAAGGCTCACAGTAAAGGGACGACGTCTCGGGATGAGTTCCACCCTTTTCCACCGTTGCTTCCGGGTAGTGAGAAAGTTTCTTCTACTGTTTCGTCTGGCCCACAATCTGCACCATCGCGTCCCTCGTCATCTCCGTCTGGACCGACAAACTTAGCCTCGAAGACACTGGGGCTCGATCGTCAAATTTCTCGTGGCGGAGACGAAACGAAGGAACCAAATAAGCGACATCACATACCCGAGACTCCTGAGATAGAGGGGAAGCAGGAAGAAACAAGCAAGCTTGCCACGGCCATATTTGAAAGAGAGGCTGATAAGACAGAACAAAGAGGAGACCAACAGGCAAGACATGAGAACAGAAGCTCAGCACTTGGGGGAGATGATCTTTCTAGAAACAGCACAGGAAGAATAAAGAAACCTGGGCCTAGACCTGCAGGTGCCAAAGAGGAGAGAGAGCGCTCTTTTGGTGAAGAATTCAGAATTCCTTCATTTCCCTCGTCTTCAGAACCATCTCTTGAAACTCTTCCGGATTTTCCCTGGTCACGAACCCAGTCTCGGCAAGCTGGTCCGGAGCTCGGTAGAGACAGCGAAGACTTGCCGATTCTTTCTTCTGGAAAGGGAGGACGTGGCGATTCTCCAACTCACCTCCCTTCTCATATACCTTTGGTCACTTCAACGGAGAATGAATCTCAATCATCGGACCCTACGCCCTCTTTTCTCTCCCCCGTACCATCGTCTTCAGCTGCGGCAGCGGACATGTCTGATAAGAAGGAAAAGTTTCGAGGTTCTTTACAGTATCGACAGGTGTTTCCGTTCTGGACTGCAGAGGGCTCTTCGCCGCACCCGTCTTCCAACTCAGGAGTGGGGCCGTCATCTACAACCCTCAACACGCCAGCTCTCGAAGCACCCCACGAGCAGGGGCCTTCTGCTTTTAGGAGGGATGAAAAAGACATAAACATTTCGAGTTTCGCCTCATCAGGTCCTGCTATCACACCTTCTCCCGCTTCCCCTGCGGCTTGTCTTCCTCCTCCCCCTTCGGGTGTCGAAGAGCTTCGCCGTCCTCATGCTGATTTTAAGGACTCCTTTCCTAGATCTTGTTCTGCTGCCTCCTCGTCTTCTGTTTTTTCTTCTGCGTTATTTTCGTCTCCGCATTCCACCTCACGCCAGTGGTGCAACCCGCAGGAGGCTAGTTGTCCAGATTCAACCATGGGCTTCGCTAGGCTTACGTCGGACCACTCTAGTGCGGATGATGGGCCTCTTTCCGTTGAGCCTGTCGATAGGAAGGACCGAAGACAAAAAGACAGAGACGAGCGTGAAGAGGTGTCACTCGATTCGCATCTCCTTCAGGTCCCTATAAATGCAGAAACGGGAACATCGTCGTCTTCGAAAACGAGAGAGAAAAAAGTTAAGAGAAGGTCTTTCTCATTGGTAACGAAGATCAGATCCCACGGTCGCTCAGACGAGTGCCGCTTTCCTGAAGAGAAGAAACCCTCAAAAAGTATGATAGGAACAATGAAAGAACGGTTAGCAGGTGTGTCCTTCGGGTCTGCGTGTTCTTCCTCTTCTTCCTCAGCTTCCTCTCGTTCTTCTCCGTCGCCAGCGCCAGCACAAGTGGCCCCTTCAGACGCACGTCAGCATAAACCTGCCACGACTGGGAGACGCGGCAGCAGGACTGAGCCTGACAACAAAAGTGAGGTCACTGGAGTACCTGTACAGGACAAAAAGTGGTTTTCTGGATCTAGTCACTTTTCTAGGGTTTCGAAGGCATCTGAAGGAACCCACGCACAGGGTTCTACCCGTGGGAAGAATGAAGATGAGCACGGTTCAGGAAGCTCACCATCGACTGCGGTGCTTCTGCCTGCTCCCGAGGATGTTTGGGGCTTGCGTTCTCGAGATACAGCTTCTCACGCAAGTTCTTTACGGGAGAAGGGGCTCTCACAAACCGACGGTAGCCATTGCCCGCTGAATTCCTTCGTTCCGGGGGCCCAGAGGGAGACACCACAAGGGGCACGAGACGTTGAAGGGGGACAACAAGAGGGTGCGAGTAAGAGAGATAGGGTGAAGTCAGAGAAAAAGAGTAATAACTCCGCAGTTCCCTTTTGGCCGGAACAAGGAGATACACTGGACACGGAGGTAGGGGAAGATGGTAACAGTCTTTCCAAACCCGAAAAGAAATCTGTAGAGAAATCGGAGTCCGGAGGGAATGATTGGGCTCGTCCGTTTGGTAACGTTTCCTTCTTCCGTACCGAAGGGGGACAGAGGAAAGACCCTTCTTCTCGTGAAGGGTTTGCGGCACCTTCGAGCCTCTCACGAACAAGTCCGAACCCGGAGAAGGTGTCTGGGCGGATGGGAACTGTGTCAGTCGAGCCGGCACATGATTTCGTCGTGTTTCCTTCATCAGCAGAGGGAGAGTATTGTAGATTCATTAGTGATTCAAGTGAGAGAGGGGATGCCTGTAAAGGTCAGCCTGATGATGCTAAAGCTCGGATGCAACGTCATTCACAAGGTGGAGATGTCTCAAGTATTGCTATACCACCTTCGTTTTCCGACGGTGAAGCTTTCTGCCCCTCAGGCCAAACCGAAGAACATGACCATCATGTATCTTTGGAATTGTGGGGCCGTTCTGTCAGCGACGGCTCCCGCCACTCCGCTGTCGCTTCCGCCATTTCTCAATCACCTGCACGAGCTCAGGGTTCTCCTTTGGAACTAGTGAATAAATTTGGTACTCCCAGAGGCGTGAGCCAGAAGCTGGGACGTGAATGTGCGTCCGAGCTTGCTATTCCGGGTGTGACAGGGAGTAATGAGGAGCGTCGCAGTCTGGACCCAAGCTCTCGCCCACCAGATCAATCTGTCCGTCTCTTTCTTGGCGACACTCCGGCTTCTGTTGGGAACCAGCCTTTGTCGCTTGTACATAAGGATGGTTCTCAGGTAACATCTTCTCATGAAGAAGCAGGTAAAGCAACGACAGTGAGGAACAGTGCGCTGGTATTCCAACAACCTGTCATTCAAAAGCGAGTCGTGCGTAAGGTCACTGGAATACACGAGGGTGGGACGGGTGGAGCTGCCCGCGGTGGCGAACAGTCTGGTGGCGAGTACTGCGTCGTCCCCTTGGCCGGGTGTGCTCAGGATGGGGTGAATGGCGTACACAGCAGGACAGGCATTCAGACACAGCAGGATGTACAGCAACACATCGCTGGTCTTCACGGAGTGACAGGAGAGAGATGGGGAAATAGATTGACTGGGCAGGAGTGTTACAGCGAAGAAAAGAACCCGTTCGCTTATTTTTCGTCCTGTCGCAGCGGGTGGCGAGGAGCTGTTCCGCCTGCGCACCCTTTTTTTGCTGGACAGGCCACACCACCGTCGTCCTCGTATTCTGTCTCTCCGTTCAACTCTTCGCAACAGAAGCCCTCTTGCTTGTTGCCGGCTTCTGCCGTCTCCCCGGCCCCACTGTCCTCTCCCAGCCACATTTCTTTTTCTCCGACAGACCCTTCTTCTGCGTACCACTGCGCTGCTTCTTCGCCTAGAGTCTCCGCTTCATCTATGTCTCCGGCTCTACAGTGTCCACCTGTGTCTTCACTTCCGTGTGCATCAGCTCCTTCTGTCCATCTTTCTGCTTCGACTCCGTCGTTACACCCGTGCCACTCTCAACAATCACGGCCTACTGGCCCATCTGCTTACGTGGCCTCCACTTTTTCTCCCTTTTCTTCAGCTTCTCCGTCTTCTACGTCTTCTCTCGTATCTTTGTCCTCCCCTCCTTCTGCGGCACCAGCCTGTCAGATGACCAGGCAGGAAGCCGTAAGAAAGTTTGTGCCATTCACTCTCACTGCTGTCAATCGGGATGGGTACACACCAGACCTTTCATATGCATTCTCGAATCGTGATCTGACTAGAGCAGGGCGAGTGTACGGAACAGAAGGGCACGCCGTTACTGCGGCTGTGCCAGAGGTGCCTACTTCTCCTCCGCGTGCGACGGCTCTACAAACAGACCGGGATACAATTCCAGCACCTGTGGGGGGGCGGAGTGCTGTTGCAGCCGTCAGCATGAATCCCTTCGCTGCCTTGTGCCCGCAAATGCTTCCGTACAGTCCAGCAGTACAAAGCCACCAGCAGGCAATCTTCGGTCAGCAACGTCCCAGGGACAGTGAACAACAAACGAAAAACAGTCCACTCTCGCCGTCAGTCACGCCGTCATCGTCTTCACAGAATCAGTATAGAGTCTCGCCTCTGTATCGTGTTACGGGGGTGATTGAAACACAGAGTGAGACCCCCCTAGCTCAAGATGCCACAGAAGCAGGCAGGCGGATGGTGGAGTTTCCTACTTCTCTGTTGGTTTCGTCTCCTGCCTCTTTCCGGGGAGGCACTCCTTCTTCATCTCTTTCGCTGACCCAGGCAAGCTCGCGAATGAATGATCCTGCTGTGTCTGATGTTCACAGTGACGTCAGTCGTGCGACCTTGAGACGAGGTTTTCCACCCTGGCGTGACAGAGCTCTTGTCATGCCCGTAGAAAGGGCTAGTGAGTCACAAAGTCTGTCCAGTGGAGGAAGGCCGTTCGCTGCCGTTTCCCCTAGCAGCGACAGTAATACAAAGGTCCTGCCGGGGCGGGAGGAACGGGAAACCAGACGTGAGGTGGTGCACGTGTCATCTGATTCTGAAGTGTCCCAAGGACGCGTGGGGACAACCGGGGATTATGGACGTGGACAACACCCCGGTGGGGGGAGAAACGAGACCTCTGTACCTGGTTTTCGGCTTGTGGAAAGCGGGGTAGCCGACAAAGAAGAAAGCGTTCCAGGAAAGAAGCAGCTTTATACCGACAGAGTCCATCAAGAAGAATTAATTCAGGACGATGCGGTTCCGCGTTTTCCCTCGCCCACTCCGCGTTGAACTGTGCTTTCTTTGCTGATAGAGGCTCCAACTACGCGTCCGGGTTTCCTTGTCGTCTCAATATGTCTCTTCACGAAGATACAGCTGAGAATTTCTTTTTCAAACGTCACGCAGGGACCCCACGAAGTCAGTGTACATGCCGTGTGGCATACGCCCGTGTACATGTTCTTGTGGAATACCTCTATTTCGATAAGGGCGCCAGGTGGCACGAATCACGGTGAAATTTCTATTCTCCCTCGTCTTAGTCCCTATACAGGGGACTGCATGTATGTGAACGTAGTGCTAACGAAGACGTATCCCGGCACATCTCCATGAGTGCGCCTTGTTTACACGTGTCAGGTCAAGCTGCGGTTTTTTCTCTACGTGGCACTCAAAAGGTTCGAAAGGTGCTCATGGTGCGCACCTGAACGTGTTATCACTTCACCCAGCGTCAGGGTTTCCCGCAGCCCTACTTTTCCGGGCACGATAGACGTTTACTCGTCACACACTTGCTGATATGCCTTGGGCTTTCCCAGGATACAATAGACTCCCACGGTTTTTTCCAATACGGTAGTGAAATGGTCTTAGCTCTTCTCAGCACCCTGAGACCTCGGGCATCATTCTCTTGGAGTGAGGGAAGTTCTGCGGGGGTTCAGCCAGTTAGCTGGCGGATGATCACACGTTCGCTGGGCCTTGCCAGTGTCTTCTGTCATCCCTGACAGCCGGTGCTGAACCTGCCCCGAAGTTACCACACTGCCTTACGCGCTTGTAAAGCATAGACTCTACGTGTAAGCTGACGTTTGTGGCCAGGGCAGTCATACACAGCACTCTGGCAATCACATTCGATCGTGCGAGAAAAAAGCACTTTCTCTCCCGAGTAACAGCAGGGCAGAAACATATCAGAGCTGTCCGAGAAAGCAATGCCATCGCCGCAGTGGCCTCGGTAGAGCCTGACCAATTGCATTCGGAGAAGTGTCTTTTGTTGGGCCAGAGTGTGACTGGGCAAGGGGGCAATACCCGAGGGCGACCGTTACTACTCTGATTTGGAACACCTCAGACAACCCGCCTCCTCAACCTAATTTGACGGCGCTAGGGGTTCTCTGGACACAACGGTTGTCCTTGTGCCAGCGAGCTCATGTCTGCCGTAACAAGAGAGCACGAGGTGTGTCGGGACGGTCTGTCCCCTGGCGCTTTATCAGAGGATGTGAAGGAACTGGGTTCTCCGGAGTGTTTATCTCTTGCCGGTAACATGGCTCACTGCTCCTGTCCTTAGCTGGAAGAGCTGCTCCGGAGCAAGATGTCGGCAGTCTTCTTCAGCTTGACGCCTCGGGGCGCCAGTCCCTTCGTAATCCGTTACCCGTCCCACAGTTTTCTACTGGTTCGGTCTTACAGTTTGCTGTTTACGTGTGAGCCTGCTGCTGTGCTTGTTTAAAGAGAAGACCAAGTGGTGCCACAGGGCAGACCCTTTCGGCAAAGCTATTGCAGACGTCGCTTCATTTCTCCCAGACTGGCCACCCCGGTCTCGAGCCTGCTACCTCTGGCCCCATTTGTTCTTCCGTCGCGAATGGGATAGAACAACATATAGCGCGTCCATTCGAAGGACCTAACTTGTTCCCGAAGTTTGGGTGAGAGCCCTTCCCTTTAAAAGGCGCGGGAAAATACAGCTCAGTCTCTTACGGACTATATTTCCCACGCGCTAGTGTACCCGTGCGCAGAAGGGCTCGACTGAAGTATACGTCGTGGGTGAAACGGCGTATGAGCTAATGATGGTATTATCCGCAGGCCTGGCGTACGCTGGCTGCGTCTAGTTAACATTGCTGACTGACAGAGAACTCACAGGATTTCCATCACAACGGGTAGCACTAGCTACGTATCCCTTGTGTCTGAGAAAGCGTCTTCACGCCGTATGCGGCTATCTGAAAGACTTTTCCATTCCAGAGAAAACAAAAGTGCCACAAAATGAACGCACACAGTTTCTCAAATCTTGGGGTGGTTGATTAACAATACAACGCCTTGTCTCAGAGAAGCCGCTGCAGCCTTGCCCGGCACCTAAGCAGCTGGCACTCGGCAGAGAACGCCCTTACATGGACTCGAAGGAGATAGTGTTGAAAGCAGCCTCAAGTTCGAGGGGGCGTCGAAACTGGCGGGACACGCAGTTGTGTCAGTTCAAAGGGTGTCTCACAGATGCTCGCCTGGCACTACAGCACTGGGGAACGCTCACCGGTGAAAGAAATTTTTGTAAGAGAAGTATGGAGGGAATTTGAGTCATGGCCTGAATATCGCGAAGCCTGCGGACGTCTTTCATAGAAGGAATCAGGGTGGAACTGTCGGCGGGAGTGGTGTAGATCGTTTGAATAGGATGACAAAGACAGGGGGCGGGATCAAAAGTATAGGAGACAAGAAGGATTCAGAAGAGAAAGATTGCGTCAGTTCGGGAGGGTGTCTGAGATGCGCGCCTGGCACGACAGCACTGAGCAACGCTCACCGGTGAACGAAAATTTCATAATCAGAGAATCTCCGCGGCTCTTGGCGAAGTACCTTGTAGCGAAGCTGTAGCTACCCTCGAGGGGAACAACATGTGCAGTTCCTTCCCAACGACCAGAAAAAACGGCTTTCCGGCAGCGCCCAAGATTTAGGAAGGAGCCATCGCCCACCGGGGTTTTACCCTTCCTTCCCCCCACGTGTTTGCGTTTTACTTCGTGTTCGGCGTTGAGTGGGGTGAACACTGTCCGTATATCACCGTCAGGCTGACAGGACCCAGTAGGCCGGCCGGCGACAGTCGCGGCAGCCCCCCCCACTGGCCTGAGAGCAGTACCGTCCCCCGTCGTTGCGTAGCCGGCGCGATTTTTGAGCATAAGGAGACTATCATCGAAGCGTCTGTGCATGAATGAAGACCGGCAAGATCCGCAATTAGAGCGACTTGCTGGAGGCTTCTCCGGTGAGCGGCTGATCTGTTGGCGCCGCGTACTTGTTTCGGTGGGGCTTCGTAGAGTTCTGTTCAGTTCTCCAATTCTAGTCCGCTATTATCCTTAGAAGCTCTGTGGTTCGTTATAGTGGTTTTCTACATTTCTGTTATTTCGACACACAGCTGCCCGACTTCCATAATCCTGCCTCGAGTGAGAACGTGACCTCCCCCCCTTTCTTACACCACGACTACGCCACCACTATGACGGCACCTGTTACGGGACCCCCCCCGAGCGTCTTGCTGTGTACTAGTTCTGTCACCGGCACTCTGTAGACGGCGTTTTTTTGCGTTTCTGTACAGTCCGGACTGGAACCCCCAGGCGCGCGTAGCAGCGCATGACAGGACATTGACGGGACAAAAGGGTGTACGAAAGATCACCAAGATAACGGACAGTGGAGACGCCCGAGTGGGGAGAAGAACATTCAAGTGGAATGAAAAATAAGGCAGAAGGGGAAAGCTAGCAGTCGGAATGCTTCCACGTGTTCAGCTTCCGGTTCACTTGCTTCGAGGTCTGCATCGAAGTGCCAGCGTGTGAAAAAACATGCGGCGGTGACAGCCCTCGGACTCCCGCCAGTTGGCTGTGATACAGCAGGCACAAGTAAGCACTACAGCAAGCACAAGCGCTCATTGTGGGCCAGCAAAACAGACGCAGCCATGAAGATTGAATTCATGCCGGCACTTAACACAGTGTGGTGCACCGGGCAACCGGAGATCGGGCATCAGGCCGTCCGTTGTCAGGGGGACCGCTCTGAGCTGTCTTCTTCGTCTACGGGAAGGTCACGCCAATCTATCTCTCAGAGAAGAGAATTGGCCAGTCCTCTTAGTCTCTTTACAGGAGTTGTCTTGTTTTTTTACGTCCTGGTCCCACCGTGACCATTCCTCACTGCTGGCATAGGAGTACTGTTAGCGGTGTATGTAGGCTGTGTTTCTCATGCACATACTCAAGGTACGCCGGTAAAAACTACACACAGCTGAAAAATCATTAAGAGTCTCTCCGTAGAAGTCAAGAATGTTAGCTCTAATCATCAGCTGTCTGCGGATCTTCTGCGCGTGTGTCATGGGATCGTCACCTTCTTGGTCCATTCCGTCCGTTGCTTCGATGCGATTTGAAGTCAGTCCCCCCGTACAGAGGTGACTACTGCGGTGATATATTGTGCTGGTTTGTCCTTACCGCTTTTCGCACGTCTCCCCCTCCACGCCCCAGGGTGACCCTCTGTCTCGGGGACGAGGTGAACGAAGACTGCAGACGGGAGGCCAATGCCGGAAACTATTAAGGGTTTTCGTTCTGCATCACGCTGTCACATCAGACGAGTACGGGTAAGGACACCCAAACACACGTAAGGTTCCTTCGTCTTCCCCAAAAGCGCTCTTGACAAAGTCCAGTCTCACAACTAGCCTGCTCGCCCTTCTCGGCGCAAAGCTCTTTGACAGAAAACAGAACTTGACGCTGTGGGATGACTACTGCTCATAGCTCGCGACTACTACACTCAAAGCTTGAGTGGCACCGGAGATGTAGGGCATAAGTTCTTCGGGGGCGTGGTGCGTAAAGAAAAAGTCCTCCTTGGTTCTCCGCAACCTGTCCCGACTCGGAAAAGCCCCCCGGAGAAAATCAGCCAGCAAACTGGCCAGGCCGCGATGTCCGTTGAGCGCACTTCCATCGCCCCAGTGTCACCCAACCAGCGAATGGACCGCGCGTTCCCCCGTTACACAAATTGCGAGTTCCTCACCTATGATTCACAACAGACAAATTGTGGGCTCTTATCCACATGCTCTCATGGGAGCATCAACATCGGTATAACAGATGTATAACCGAAGGTGAGCATGTGCAAGCAGACACCCGAGGTGTACAGTTATTTCTCGCCATCAAGAACGTAACAATTTTAATACGCGGCGTGGCTGCAATCAAAGAGTTGTTCTCCGAGGAGAGCCTTGATATCACCAAGGTAGTCACTTTCAGGTACAGCGCTAGACACGAAGCTCCATTCCTGCGAGTGCCTTTCTCGTATCCACCAGTAAAGCGAGCTCCGCCCTTAAACGTCTCCCGCGATTTCGGCCTGTCCCAGAAGCTCGCACTTCACAAGGCAGGAACAGATTCGCTCGTCCGACCCTGACCCGCGATCATCTTGTAACTGAACGACTCTTGGGCACTTCAGCTTCCCAGTCCGCACGGCACGACAGATCCAGGACCAGTGGCCGCTGCTCCCGACTCCTGTATTCTCTGTCGCCTTACAACAAGACTTACGGATATGTCCGCGTAGAGGGGGAATACCCACTTCTCGCCGCAGCACACCCACAACACTGCATAACCGAATGACGTTGGAGACACTGTGAGACGACCCAGTCCAACTCAGCCCGTGACTCTCTTGGTCACTCACGTGGCTTCTCGTCTTGCTGGGACCCGGTGCCGCCGTGCTCCTCCTTTCTGTCGTTCAATTCAGCCTCGTCGTCCTCTGCAGCAACCGTCCACTGCATCACAGAATTACTTCGCTTCCGAGCAAAACCCATAGCAGCCCTGCGTGCTATATCGTCTTCATCCTGGTCTGGTGACTTGACACCAGGCGCAAACCTTAGTGACCACTCAACAGATTGTATCCGTCGTGCGGCAGAAGGCCGGTTGCCTGGAAAGTGATCATCAGAGTCTTTAGTGGGGTGCGCTCTTCGTGAAAGACATCCCTTTTTCTCTGCCTGAGCGACGTAACCAGGACACACAGTAGTACACTTGACCGAAAAAGTCCGGCAGCCGATGCCATGCGTTTCGAGCTGTTCGGTACACGCTTTCTGCCGACGCACGTAGCAACTTTTTTCTTGCAGTACATTCAGAGGAGAAGAAAACTCCGTGAGATAAGGGCGTCATGGCGTGGCTGGCGCCTGCGCACTCCGAAAAAACTAGTCTCTTACGCAGCCCCGCTCCGCGTGACTACACATTGTATGCTCGTTTGTGTACGCACCATTGAGGGACTACGTCACCTAACGGATACTCGAGGCGACATATGAGTGCATCGTTCACAAAAAGCCGGCTAGTCCTCCGAAAAATTCAGTGTAATTACGCGCGGTAACGTGCCGAGGGGAGAGCCCTTCCTACCATATATCAGCGACAAGTACACAAACAGCCGTAGAGAACTAAACTCTTGCACCTGACTCACCTGGTCTCTTTTTTCCCAACAAAACATGAGCTCGGCAAATGCGGGTGTGGACTGGAGATTGAATGCAATCCCCAGAAGCAGCTATGATAATGTCTGTACTCACTGGCCGATGCCGTGAAGTACCTGTACGGGAGGGGCGCTACCAATGGAAAAGTGCACACACAGCACCTCCATTCAGCGGTATTTACATACGAACTAGTTTACGCCCGACTAATTTATGCTGCGCCATCTACCCGGTCAGCACAAGAGAGAAAACAGTCTTACGGCATTCTGAATCGCCTCGGCGCCCTCCAGACTGCGAAACTGTCTGAGGAGCGCCCTGTCTTGCACGCCTGACCCCTCGTCCTCTTTGTGATTCTGCGTAGGAGACGAAGAACCAAACGGAGATGACGGACTTTCGACCGATGTCACAGGAGTAACACAGCGAAGAGTTTCTCTAGACTTGCTAGCCCATAATGAAGCGTCCCTGGACGCGGCAGAAGACGAGACACAGCCCATCGGTGAGATCCGAACCACCGGCAGACTATGAAAATGAAGGAAGAAGTAGTTGCTGGATGGGGATCTAGGATGTTACATGCTCCTCAGAGAGAGAGAGAAGGGCAGACGGGCATGGAGATAGAGATGAGGGGGAAAAAGTGGGTCGCAGCGAAAGCTAGCAGACGAAATGGATCTCTTACACTGCGCGGAGCCGACGGCTATCAAATTTGGGAAGCACCCTGGCGCTAGGAGAGGACTGCCCGAACCTGGAAGTCATCGGCCTTCACTGATATCTTCTCAGTAAAGGCGTCCCTTCCTCCAGTTACCGCAGACACTAATAGGGTCTCTTCCTTTTTCCCGATTTCGAACAACCCCGTCACCTGACTTGACATACTCTTTTTCAAGACATCTGTGCCCGGAGGTTCCCGGCGGATAGGACGCAGCAGAGAGAATCCGCTGCTGCTGCTCCAGACACCCTTTCCTCGGATCTCGGAGGTCGAGACCCGTTGACAGCTGTCCAAGTACTTCACCCGATTGTACGAAGCACAGCCTCACACTTGGGAACGACACCACAAAAAGCAGAAATCGCTTAATACGCGACGTGAGACCTTCGGTGGTTGTATACTGTGACAATCTCCCTACAGAATGACGCGGGCCTTGCGACGGAACCGCGGGGCAACTGCAGAGGAAGATGACCGTGTGGCTAGAGGCAGAGAGAAGACCTATTTCTTCAGGACCAGACGGCAAGATTCGAATAGCAAACGATAGCGGGGAGACTACCGGGGCCACTTCATCTCCTCGCTGATCCCCAACCGTAATCCAGTGAAGAGGAGCTGCGGCGTGAAAAGTGGGGCGCGTGGTTTGATGCGACAAAGCGGGAAAAGGGACTGCCGACTAACGGAAGCCGGCTCGCTGAGCACGACCGAAACGGGAGGGCCGGAAGCCCGGCAGGGCAGCTGACACCACGAAGAAAGCGTGGACCCCGGAGAGACATGAATGCAAGAGGAAAAGGAGGTGGTGGCAGCCGAACGCGGACACCAGCGTCGGTCCGGCCTGGACGGAAAATCCTTGTCGCCTGCAAAGAGGAACTCGGCAGAGAAAAAGTTTCGAGGACCCACGACCGAACTCATTCCGCTCTGTCCCGATGGGCTGATAGTATTCTCCGTCCGACGGACCTGGGAATTGAAGCAAGACCTACACAGTTCCTAATGTACAGGGTGGGACAGTGGAACACGTAACCGGAAAGAGCCCACCTCCGCCATGTTCGTTAAGAAACCCTTCGAAAGACAAACAAAACAAAATGCAACTGTGCCGGCATGAATCCTTCCCCGGGAAACTTCCATGTGCTATCAGCCTACATGCGATTGGAGCGGCCATATGGACCAGTCAAAACCACTTGCCCGAGTGGGCCCCTGCAGCGATGACTGTATTCTAACCCGCCTGGGGACGCGACTGTGGCGCGGCGGGACCCCGGGGCAGCTGGCGTGGTCCGACGCCCTCTAGCAGTCAGCTAAGAACTATTTGCCCTGGCTGCCCACCATTGAATCTGCTATCTGGCCCTCGTCCAGTTTGAAGAAACGTCCGTTCTGAGGAGGCCTTACCTCCTCCGGCGAGACATGCTCCTTCTCCCAGACTGCAGGCAATTGACTCGCCCGTCCGCCGCCGCCAGGGCCGGTCGGAAAGTCGAGGCGCCGTCCTGGCCAGACCACGGGGCTGTACTCTTGAGATCGACATCTCCTTCTTCTTCGAGGGGCAGAAGAGCCGAGAAAAAGGTTTTGGTCCAAAGATATGGGGCGATGGAACGGATTCTGCTTCCCCTCTTCATGGGCCGGCGTCATTACTGTGTGGAGAATCGTTGATTGAGTTTTCGCGTTCTTGACCTCTGGCAGGATATCACAACGCAGAGAGAAAAGAGCCCAGTGTTAGTTTCGGCTTACACGAATCTGGGACTTCTTCCAAGCCGGGCCGGAGTTCCGGCGTTGTGGTCATGGGCAGCACTGAGATGAATGTGCTTGGCCGGGGGTGCTTCTAGGCTCCCCATCATTCGCAGTCGAGGGTTCCGCTGAATGTTCACTGGAAACCTGAAAAGGTGTTCGTTCGTCCATCAAGAGGCAGCGTCGTGAGCGCCAGTCGTGAGGAGGCACCGAGGGACGCACAAGTTCCGAGCGAGTAGGTTGGAGAGGGGAGCGGAGCCTCTCTGCCTGTTCACTACTCGCACGGGCATCCCCCGGTTTACCCGCCGCATCCCACTTGGCACTTCTTACTGACATCATGGCGCTTCCACGTCTGATCTCTCTTTCGTCCTGCAAGCTCGCCACTTCGGCGGGCTTTTCTCCGAGCAAGACTTCCCAGTTTTCGGCTAGACCTTCTGCGTGCCAGTCTGACCGGCCAGCCTACTCGGGCGGAGTTTGTTCTTCATACTCAGAGGGGACCTCTTCTTCTACAGCCTGCAAAGGGTTTCACTTCCCTCGTGGGGCCGTGCGGTCCCGTGGGGGCGGCCGCGGCGGCCGGAGGATGCTGAGTTTCCTGCGTCTTGCTGTGGTTGTTTCTCTTCTTCACCTCTTCGATGATGCGATTTTGAGCCGACGACGGCGGTCACCTGGTGGCATGCCCTGCATTCACGGCGCTGAGGCGTCATCGTATCCCACCCAGAAGAGTCTCGCGCTGAGATTCACGAACCTGTCCTTGAAGGAGGCCGTCATGGTGAGCGTTCACCCTGTGTCCTACTTGGCAGCCAAAACAGGGCGCCGAAGTGGTCTCGGAACTTGTGCACTCTCGGGCTTTCCCCGGCCGACCGACAAGAGCTTTTCGCCGTGGGGGGTCAGTCACCTCGCGCGATGGACCAGTCATGTACCGGGGTGTCCCTGACGAAGGGGCCCGAATCCTGGTACTGTTCATCCTCGTCAAACCTTCAATCGCTCTTCCTGAACTCGGGCTCTGTAACACATGATGTACAGCTTCGGCGTTCGGAGCACATGATCGGGCGCACACTGTCAGGCCTGGGAGTGAGTGTGAGCCCAGCTTTTCGTTCAGTTTCTGTCTTCTCTGTATGGCGCGTGTCCGTACAGCACTTTCACTATACGGACTATCTACTCAACGATGTGCGGGAGACGCTGGGCGACATCTTCGACGTTCCGGCCACAAAAATCAGTGTCCTCCAACTCCGTCAAGATGACTTCCGACCGGACCACGCGACCCTCTTGACTTTCGAGTAAATAAAGAAACAGACAGGCACGCAATGGTCGGCTGAAGCGGCTCGAAAGCAGGTGTCCCGCAGGGAACTAGTTTGGTCAACAGCCGTATTGACGTTCACCGAAAGGATACACGCGTACGAGCCGGGTAGTTCCCTGTTGTGTTGCATCCAGATTGCTGGGATGAATACACTGGCTGGCCTCTTTCCAAGTTTCCTTCTTGAGAGTAGTACTGATGAGTAGTCTCTCCAGGGAAACGGGAAAAGCAACGAACAAACTTTGGGCTGGAGGCCTCAGGGGCATTGTCTGAATTCGTGAAGTCTCTTCTCGGAACCTAGGGGCGAAGATCTTGGCGTCTTACATAAAGCACTCCATGTATGGGGGCTAGCCCCGAAAATCTGCTACACCCTAGTATCTGCCAAACTGTGTGACGCGCGCAGGTTCTAAGTGTGTGCATGCACTTGTTTCCGTGACAGCATCTAAATGTATTTTACTTAACGTCAGAGCTCTGGAAACCGGTCGGGTTCTCTCCTCATAGATACGCGAAGCCATCTACTCGTATGTGTATATAGATATATACAGGTGAAGGACATCCATCCATCCTTGAGATCGGACTACCCTGGTGTATGCGTGTGTTCACAGCGTAGCAGGAAAGCCCTTACATGACCAACGAGGACAGTTTCAGGACTTCCTGGAAGAAAACGAGGGCGTCTTAGCTCTATTGTTCGGCGGCAGATCGGTAACTCGCCGACTTCATACAGTGACCTTCTGCCCCGCTGGCAAGGGTCTACGTACATAGGTTGCAAAGATTTCCACGCAGAACCAGCATTCGAGAGAAGAGCCAGAAGATGCGTCATTCGGCTAGTGTTTATCCGAATATTCTCTTTTTCCGGAAACGTTCTCTAGTTTGCGTTCAAGTGAAGGGACGCTGGCAAAGTGCTTTTTGAAGTCCGTGTCATGTGGTGGCTCTCCATGTAAGAGGTGTGGTACCCCTCAGTGTGCTTCGGTCCTTCTATACCTTGGAGAGAGGCTGTTTTCTTTCCGTGCTTTGACACGATGGTGATACTAAAATCGACTGAACTACCAGGAAGAGCCAGACGCTTTTTTAATGAGGGATTTAGGAGGGCGTCCCTTCGACTGTATGTAAACTTCCCATTGCTTCTCTGCCGGTTACGGGTGTCGGTCTTCATATGACACTGCCTGCATTGAGCTGTGGCTTCGGACTTTCATGATTCTGGCTCGGTACCAGCCCTACTGGATGGTGGGGCCTTATGGTTTTCCTTCGCAACAATGTGCGCCAGAGTAGCACCTTTCTTTCCCTCAGCGTTTCGTGTTGGTTGACTGTGCTTGTCTTGTAATCGCGTGCGCTCAGCTCGGAGTTCAGGCCCTGGCAGAGAACTTGCCCGAAGCCGTCGTCAACGAGATGTCCGACCCGAGAGGCAAAAGCTTCATTTGGCAGCGGCCGGGTGAGCCGAGTTAAACGTATTACTTTCAGTCAAGTGACGGTGGATGTGTTGAGTTCAGTGTTTCCGCTGCGCTGGCACCTCCAGTGGCAAAGGACTGTCACGCGGCTTACTCAAGCAACAGCGCTATCCTTGTTCCCCCTTGTTCCCGATGTACGCCTAGATAGAAGAGTGGTGTGTTACCCAGTCTTACATAAGTTACGTAGTAGGGACACTTCATATGCCTCGACTACGTCTTCTTTTCCGCTGAGGACTCCTGTATTACTGTTACCATCTTTTCTTGTCCGCCTGTTTGTAATTACTCTGCTGTCATCGCCGGTACTCCAAGTCTTCCTCTAATAGCAATCAGGCTTCTGCGAGTCGAAGGCTTCCTACGAGATGGGTGCATTGGAACACGCTCACTTCTTGGAGCTAAGGATGTAGCTCATTTAAGTCCTTATAGAAACGAGTGGTTAAACTATTGTAAGGTGATCGTGCACTTAGGTCGTGTATCAAACTTGATACTCATGAGAGCGTCGGACATCAGTCTCCTCGTCCTCCAGGTTGTTTGCTACTACCGCTCCAGGCGTACACTGCGGCCGTGTCGCCCCAGGATGGCGCGGCGGCGCCCGGTTGTTCCTGACAAGACTGTGCAGACTGGCAGTGCAGAAGTTACAGAATAATTCTCTTTTTCCTCATTGAGATGCTATCGTCAGCTCCTGCTCTGCCTGCCTTCTTTTTCCTTGCAGGGGTCACCCGGTCCTTGGACAAGCCAGAACACCTCTTGTGGGTGCGCGTTCAGAAGAGCCATGGTCTTCGTCGACACGTAAGAGCTCGTGGGCGCGCGAGTGTTATCACACTAGCTCTCCCCCTCTCCGGATGTCATTGCTCTCTTCCGCACTTCGTGGTGACAGAGCGTCAGCATCTTTACTCAAACGAGCTGGGTGGGAATTTTCGTGCTATTCTTAAGACGCAGCAGATCAGACGGCTTCCCGCCACCGGGTTGAAAGTCCTGCAGCTTTAGTGATACCTAACCAGAGAGACTCGCGCGGGTGATGACCCCAGCTCACCATGTGGACAGTTGTGCTTTTTGTCTAATCTGTGTTGCACTTTCAAGTTGCTGAGGAGGATGCATAGGAGGGGGGGTACCTGGCTGCACTGCCATGAATACGCGGTTGGAATATGTCGTCTTTCTGTTTGTCTATTAGGCAACTTATGAAGAGATGCAACACACTGTGGCAGGTGCGTTGCAGGGCATCCTCCAGTCGACAGGGCGCATACTAAGTCCACACGAAGTCCACGTCGTCTCTGTCAACGAAGACGCGGCGTCGCGAATACTTTCCTTTGCGTAAGTTGCTGTGTTTCCGAAGTCCGCCTGGATATCTTCTCTCTTACTTGCAGGTTCAGATCCAGATGCTGTGACTGAGATGTGTGTCTGTCAGGATCTCTAGGGAGCGAGGTATGAGTTTGTACTCCCGGGCACTTCGCTTGTTCCTTAAGAATGCATGTGGAGAGAAGATGGCTCTTCAGTCCGCCTTGGGCAACCTGAAGGTCGACTGTAGCGTCCCTCTTGTCACGAAGCGCCTCACAGGTTAGTGCCAATTTTCTGTCAGTACTCACTCAGTATCGACATTCAGAAACCGCCACCTGTCTCGCGTCGTCCCTTGAGATGCGCGTTCTACGCAGTTAGCTAGTGCTTTCGGGCTCGGTGGCACTGATCGTGAAAAGTGTGTATCTTCGCCATGCGTAGACGTTTACTGCGCTCTCAGTAAACTGCCCGGCGGTTATACACAAACAAACTGAAGGCGGGTGGCGCTCTTCTAGAGTCCTAGATCGCGTAACTGCGTGACGATAGGAAACTACTTGCCCGTATCAAAAGTGCCAGTGGAGGCCAGCTGGTTTGTAAGGGCAGGATGCGTGTAACAACTACCGGATATCTGGTGATGCAGTGCGAGTGCGTAAGAAATTGTAATCCTCTGTCCAGCTGTAGATATTTACGTGTCCGACTATTACCTCTGATTATGCATTCGAGGAGGTGGGCCGTAACAGTTCCTAACTTTCACCGGAATCTGCCGGGCACGCTCCAAACGTACGCGTCTGCTGGAATACCCGGCCAGCAGCCAAGAGTGACGAGCGTCCTCGGTCCGGCACTAAGAAGTGAATGCTGGAGGCTGCATCGCCCGCCACGTACGGGTTGGATTGACCAGGCAGATAACGGTAAAGGCTCAAGGGCTTCCAGGCCGGACGAAATTTTAGCGCACTCGTCCTCCTGGAAAAATGGGTGCAGTCCCCCTCTGCCGACGAAGAGTCGCTCGATTTGTTCTTGCTTACACCTGACTGCGTTGTCTGGGCACACTGGAATTGGCGCAAACCTGGCGGTCCCTATTCTTTGCTGTCCATCTGATTGTCAGGAGAGCAAGTGAAGGAGGATGACATCCCGGTCACGCCGACAGCTGGGCTTCCGAGATCAAACACTACCGCAGCTCCGCCCGAAAGCTTCGCGTCGTATTCCCTCTCTCCACCCAATTACTCGCAGCAGTGGGCTGCACATGCCCCTGCTCCTTCCCCCACCATCTTTGCCACCCCGTATCCGAACCAAACTGTCGTGCCGTGGCCGGTGTATCCGTACCCGCCACCGCCGTCCAACCCCACAGAGCAGGCTGCATCTCCGGCGGATCGTGGGCGTCCGGAAAAAGCGGGTAAATAGCTCGAATCCGGGTTTGCTCCAGCATCTGCAACTGGATTCACTTAACCAGGAAACAGAGACCTTTTAGATCGGTGGGCAGCAGAGGGCGCGCAGGGTCACCGTGCGGCGAAAGAGTATGCGATCTCTTGAGCACCTGAAACGCTTTGGCGAAGACCTGCGCATGTCGTAGGCTTTCGGACTAGGATTATTGTGGGAATGGCCAGTTCCGTTTCCGACATTCACTGCCGCGTCGCTTGTCAGACCGGAACTAGGACTGCCTGACAGTGCTGTTTGGCACATCAGGCATGCAGAAAGGCCACCCACTCTGAGAGAACAGCGCGTGCAGCAGTTCCTCCGGGCCGCTCTCTTCTTTGTAGATGAGGAGATGGGAAGTTTGGCTGCTCCCTAGCTCTCGGTCTCCGAAAGCATGGCGAAGAGGAGTGAGGACAAAAGGACTGGTATGTGCGGCCGGTGACCCAGGTGTAGGAACTCAGCGCTCTGATTGTAACTCTCGGGGTGAATGTGTGAGGTGTGCTTTGCTCAGGTGGTGGATCAAAAAGCCCCTTGTCGACTACTTCTGAAAAAAGGGGAAAAAACAGTGAGTCTTCGTAACACCACGGTTTCTCAGCTACGTGTTCAGGTTGCCAATCCCGGACACCATACGGATCTGCGCGGCCACCAGCACGTGAAGTGGCAGCAACTCCAGTGCTGGGGTGGAACGACCAAGCAGTCTCACCGAGATAGCCCAGCACTTTACGGTTTTTCCACTTACGTCGTGGTACCCGGGAAAGGCAGCCTGCCGAAACTAAGTAGAACACATCTGTCTGCTATGAGCAGCGCGATGGCTAGGTCGGGCTGACAGGCAGGAAAATATGCGGGAGCCGTGTGCTTTGCGACCAAGCTTCTGCAGCTGCGTACGCCGCGAGAGCCCAAGAAAGATAGCGTTTCGGACGTTTTGTCAGTGCCACAGGGCGGGGATAACGGGTTTTCGCTTTGTGCTTTTTAATGTGTCGCAGAAACTGGCATGAAGGTTGGCGTTGTGGTCGGGTGTCTGATACTCTGTGTACTCATTTTCCTCGTTCTCTGGTGCGCTTGGAGGCTGCGCCGGAGAGAGGAGAAGGAGCTGAAAGAGCGGCAGCGCTCTCTGGCTCCTGCCAGTTCGAAAGTAAAACGCGGACAGTCTGGAAGATTCGCAAAGCCCTGAAGAACGCTTGCCAGAGCGAACTGCCTGCGGAAAGAAAATGCGTTCGAGATTTGAAGACCGCGACAGGAGGTAGAGCCTGTAGTGCTCGGCAAACGCACTGCATGCAGCGCGGCGATACAATGTTTCTCTCTCGCGAGAGGTGTTGAGGGGACAGTAGCGATAAGCGCCTCCGCGATGTGAGTGCGCACGGGCCCCCGCAGACTTAGGTGACACACCCAAGAAACGGCTCGCAAGCAGCAAATGCTACTGCTGGAGCACACCGCGCACGCAGGAGTTGAGAGCGTCGCTGTACTACTCCGCGACGTAGCTGCCAGGAGCAGCGTTTTTTTTTTCCCTCATTCACTCGGATACGTGAGCCAACTGGGGCGGGCATTGTGCGCGCACCCCTCATGGATCGACAAGACTGACGTTTTTTTCTAGCATCAAACGGAGCCGGAATGATGCGTGTGCAACGCTTGAACCTCGTCGACGCGCTCCTCGCCGCCAGGGAAGCAGCATCTTGCTTCTTTCAGCACCCCATGTCTCGTACTGTATGCATGTTGTTCAAGAGAGCCGAAACTCTCTGCCCCCTCTCGCGTCTTCAAATATTCCTGTGCCCACGAAAACAGGGGGGGCGGAATATTTGAAGGGGCTTCTTAACACTATGCACTGCGCCAAGGTCGCATAGCCCCACTCCCAGAAACTGCGACAGCTGGCAATTACGGAAGCGTTTTCATTTCTAACAGTAGATTGCCAGTGACAATTGTGTAGCGCGTCCAGGTACAATATGCGCAGCACCAGCACGGAAGGAACACCAGTCAGTGTTCCTTCCGTGCGTCGTAAGGGTTGCGCGGGGTCTTTTGGTGACAAGCGTCGCTAACTGGAAGCAGTCCCGGGCCGGCGCCTGCGTCCTCACGCGCATCCGAATTTCAGATGAGCACGTGTTTTGTAAAGTACTAATATAAGTTTCTCTGTAGCTAGCACAACCGATCACGTCAGTGGCGAACAAAGAGTCCAGCTTCCGATGCTACCCGACGCTGACGCGAAACCCGCGGGCAGCGTGCTCCATAAAATCAATGTTGATAAACGGTGGGAAAAAAAAGACGTGATTACGCCTCCCATGTAAAAGAGGAACCGCGTATCTCGGAAACTCAAGAGGTTCTGCTCTGGATCGCGATGACGCATTGAAGGCGCATCGGATACTCTCGGTGTCCCGCTATGATGATCTCCCCACTGCTGGAGGAACTCCACACGTCCCAAGAACGCTCTTGCGTCAAAACAAGCCGCCGCGTCAAAGGGTGGATTGATGCGGAAGTCACAGAGTTGCAGCACACTGCAATTGGATGAAGACGTTGTCCTCTGAAGCGATAGCAAGCGACCCATCCCGTAACAACCCAGCTTACGGATGGCAGGGATGACGGGCACGCTGACGCCATGAGAAATCCCAGCCGCCCTGACACTGGTGTTAGTTCTCTTCACGCAGACAATGTCATATTTGAGTGCCTCTGAAGAACTGCGCCAATGCCGCTCGGGCGGCGCGAAAGCAAGGATTCCCTGTCTGTGGTGTCCTTTCCTACGAAACTTGGTATGGCGCATCACTACACTCTACGGGCTCACCTCAGCTCTGTATCAGGGCAAGGGGTTTTGTACCACCCCTCTCACTGGTTAACCGATACGCCCTCCCAGATGCCCCATCTGCAAAACAATAGCAGAAAAGTCATACAGCTTGAAGCTCCCCAGTACGGTACTATGGGAACCGCCCTAGACGGGTTCACTCATGCCGCTAACAGCTGGACCAGAGTCAAGCCTGAGCGATTTCTCATTAGCCCCCCCAGCGCTTTGCGAATCCCACGCGCCCACCTGTCGCTCAGAACCCAAATCGGTGCGGCATGACTGTTGCCTAAGCGATTACTCCAAGGTTAGAGACCGTCAGCAGCAGAAAAGGCTCACAGCGCACTCGTATTGCAACCCTTTCCGAATTGATGGCATCTGCTCTCTTGCGAATAGTTACCTCCCCGATCACGGCATTGTAGAGGTGTCATGCAGTATCTGCGATGAAACGAAAAGGCAAGGCACAGCATGTGTGCACGCCTTTCGGCAGTCTGCCCTAGGATCGCAAGCAAAGAAATCTACCCTGGAGGCACGCAAGTACACGCATCTCCATCCATGCTCCAGGCACAAACTACCACTGTAGTAAGCCACAAGTAGGCCTCGGGCGACTCGCAACTCGGAGATATCGCATCCCACGCCCTCAACTTCACTTCTCCCCGGTCACGGCGGTGGGTCTGGATATTTGAGAAAAGGCGAAGAACAGTCATGAATATGTATTCCGAACCCCCGAACCACAATCCACAAAGCCGGCAACTGGTTCAGAAAACTGCCATTGTTCCACTGGCAATGGCATCATTGGCTAAGACGACTCTCCAAGTGCTCTATGCACCGTCTCAGGTCCCCTCCAGACCATGCGTTCGGTCTACTATCAAGAACTACTGTCATCTCCATCAGGCCTGCTACAGCCTGGTACGGTCCTGTTAGATACCAGGCGTGGAAGAGGAAATTGCGCACAAGGTGCCCGCCTTAGCTGTATGCTCCAAGTGGCAAGCTCCATTTCTTTTTTACTGCTGTCTGCAAAAGTTTTGCTTCATCGGTGTGGCACCCTATTCCGCCCTTCGCATGTTCTTCACGTAGCCCACACTACGCATCAACACGACCGCCATACCCCCCTGCCCCGGGCCAGGAGTCATACATCCACGTTTTCGCCACTGCAGAACCATCACCTTGCCCACCGCCTCCATATCGATCCGGATACTTGTCCAGTTGTTGCCCGTCGGCATTAGAGTATGGAGTTCCCTGACTAGGCCAGTTCTCGTTGCACCTT
The DNA here is from genome assembly GCF_002600585.1 of Cystoisospora suis. NCBI lineage: Eukaryota > Apicomplexa > Conoidasida > Eucoccidiorida > Sarcocystidae > Cystoisospora > Cystoisospora suis. The sequence continues at coordinate 14,899 of NW_027156462.1, read as the reverse complement.
CCCTGTCTCTCCGGTCCTTCGCTGCAGTTCGCCTCGTTGTAAGAAGACCACGTAGGACTGTTTCGCTGTCCCCAGCGCTCTTGGGGACCCGACGGACACCAGTTGCCCTCCACTTCTTGTTGATTGCTTCTCCTGTTCTCCCAGGACTCCGCTTGCCGGGTAGGCCAGCTCCCATCACTGAGGCGCTCTCCTTGAAGCCCGCCGGCATACCCACCGCGTGCTACCTCCCTGGACGTCATGTCAGTAGTTCCTCTACCGTAGAAGGAGCCTGCTTGGAACGGGTTTCCGTATCCATCGTGCGCACCTTGGTGGCGGTCTCTACAGCTTGCAGTGTCACCTCCCTCTCGGTTCACATATCCTCCACAGTCGGCGTACGAACGCGAACTAGACCAGCCATCTACCCCGCCCTGGTGGTAAGAGTACTCACGTTCGCGGTCGAAGCGGGCGCCACCCCCCTGTGCATCAGATCGCCCGCGGCCACCGTCGCCGGGGCCAAATCGGCTGCCCCCGGCATCGGGGCCATATCGGCCGCCACAATCGCCACCGTCAAACCGACCGCCACCATCGCCGCCGTCAAACCGACCGCCACCGCCACGGCCCCCATCAAAGCGTGTGGCACCACTTCCGCCTTCGAAATGCATATCAATACCTGCGGTATCAAAACGTGTACCACCACCTCCCCCGTCGAACCGCGTGCCGGCGCCCCCGCTGTCAAAACGCATACCACATCCTGCATCGAATCGGGCGCTGTCCCCTCCTTCACCAAAGCGAGCGCCGCCGCGTCCTGGGTCGAAGCGCGTGCCATTACCTCCAGCATCGAAGCGCATGACGCAGCCTTCGCCTTGCATGCCACCGGAACCCCCTCCGCCCCTTGAGGGCCGCTCCCCCTTCGCTGCACACTCGCCCCGCTGGTAATAATCACCCGGATACCAACGCTGGTCCGCTTGATGTCGCCTCTCACCCTGACCCTCCGGAACGGTATCGCCGTCGGGCCCGTAGAGCCCGCGGTTGCAGCTCCATCCCCCCCTCCCTGTCCCCTGTAACCTTCCGCCGCTCTCCGCGTTCACACCAGAACCATATTCCTCGTAAGGCCTGCTGGATGACGGCGGATCCCTACCAGGGTACATTCCATCCCTGCCCCGCCACGCTCCATCTGTCTCCGCGGGAAACGAACCATCCCGAGTGAACCCCAGCGGAGGCCGCCCGGGCTTCTCAAACGGGGGTCCCCGCTGGCTTTCGTCGTGAGGACCGTAGTAGTCGCCCCTGGTATCCTGCATCCGTGTATACCCTTGGTCCTCTCTGTCACCCCTGTAGCCGCTCCTAGCGTCAGACGAAGCGCTGGGGTCCACGTAATAATTACCACGCGGCCTTGGCCCTTCTGGGTCATGGCGATAATTTTCTACGAAAGCATCCGACGTCCCCCATCTCTGATCTCTCCAACGTGTCTCGGTTGCTTGTTCTCTCCCTCCTAGCCACTGGCCTTCGCCTACCCTCTCTCTATGCATGCCATCGGCGATTCGTCCTCCCTCCTCCACTGGGCGCCACCTCTCTCTGAACTCGTTGTTTGCGTGCGCAGCAGTGTCCCCACAAGCTGTTCTCTGTTGGTAGCCGCTTCCTGTTGAAGGTATACCACTCCTCTCAATCTCCCAGTTTCCTACCGGGCGGCGATCGTGGAGCGCGCCTCCTCTCTCGCGTTCCTGTGGGTGAGAATTGCTCTCCGGCGGCAGCGGCCGCTCCTGAGGGTGAAAGATGCTGCGCTGCGGAGGCGCATATTCTTGTGGCCGCCCGCTGCTGTGTTGTGGCGGCGCCTTCGGTGCGTCGCTTAACATGACCACCCGCCTCGGAGGAGACCTTCTTTCTACACTAGCAGGAAAGACGCCTACTCCTTCAGCCTGGCATATCCCAATCTGTGCACTCGGTTTCTGCACGCCGTTTGCCACCCAAACCACAGCTGGAGGCTGCTGAGCCGCAGGCAACACCGGGCCTGCCGCAGTTTGGACGTATATGACACCGCTCGGCGGAGCAGGCTGGGAGACAGCGTACAGAGGGGGCGACTGCTGCGCGGTTGGAGGAGGAGGTGGCTGCCTTCCCAGAACGGTTGTCGCCGGTGGCGGCGGCGCTCCCGGCGGCGCCGGTATGAATCCTGGCCGCGTGGCAACTAGGCGAGGCTGCCCAGGCGGTGGCCTTGGTGAATTGTAAAGCAAGACTGCAGGTGCTGGCTGGACAGGAGGAGGCGGAGCCGCTGCCAGCACGAGGTTGCCTGGCGGACCGGTTGGTCTATGGACAAGAAGCATAGGCTGTGGTGCTGACATCACAGGATGCGGTCCCACTATGCAGGTTTGGGCTCGTTCGGTCCGCATTTTGCGGCGGTGTCGCTCATTCATCTTCTGCTGTTGAACTGATGTCAGCTGCTTTGGGCAGTAGTAGTGAAAGGTGCCTAAACTATTGCACCGAATTCGAAGAGTAGCGACTACCTGTCGGTGGATGCAATGGACGCGCTTTGCTGAAGTGCACACCGATGTCCCGTGCAAATGGACCCGGTCGCGTTGGCGCACAACAATAAGGGACCTCATAATGAACTCAGGAAGGCCTGGACCAGCAGCCCCAAGTCCTCGAAGTGTTGCATAATCATCTGGACACGGATACTCTCGGGCTGTGTTCGTGATTAAAAGATTGAATTTGGAGAAGAGCTTGAGCAGGGCGATACTGCGCGGTGACACAGCGCTGCGCTCCAGCTTGTGTTCGGGCAGCTTTGTGTCGACAGTGCCGTCAGCTCCTATAACAGGCGGAAAGGTCCGACGACCTCGACGCCTGGCTCGTACAGCTTCCATCTTTTCGTTTGATAAGACCGGAGGACAGAAGTAGGGACCCAGGACACCTGGAAACGCCCTTCGTAGCTCCGCCATGTCCGGGCATCTTTCTGGATGGTCAATGGGCGCTTTCAGGTCCCCAAGCAAGAGCAGCGAATCGTTCGACCTCATCTTGTACAGGATGGATTCTAGAGAATGAAGAAACGCAGCATATTTGGGATCCACTGGATCTCCAGACAAGAGTTTGGCCGCCGCGCTAACCGGCTTTGACACGCTCTTGGTGGACTCAGCAGATGCTGCTGGACTAGCATTTGTGGCGGCCTCCGTTTGCGAGAACAGTTCCCGCTTCGTTTTGTGTTCTTTACTTCCGATGGCTCCGCGCGTACCTTCTGCCTCGCGTCGACGTCCACTGTTCTCATTTTCGTCTCTCTCCTCTTCTGTGCCTTCTCCGTTCTCCCTCTGCTCGGCCTCCTTCTCCTGTCCACCCTCTTCTACTTCGTCGTCTACCTCACTTTCTTCGTCCTCATCCTCACTACTCCTGTCCTCCTTGTCCCCCTCGCTGTCTTCGTCCTTATCCTCATCATGCTCTTCCCCCTTATCCGCCTCGCTGTCTTCCTCCTTATCCACGTCACTCTCTTCCTCCTTATCCACCTCACTCTCTTCTACCTTATCTTCCTCGCTCACTTCCTCCTTATCCTCCCCGCTCGCTTCCCTGTCCTGCTCATCTTCATCCTCCGCGGGAGCACTGGAGCTATCACTGTCCTGTGCTGAGTCTTCCACCTGGTCTTCCATTCCGCCCGGCCCCGAAAGAATGCCTTTCCGCCCCCTCCGACGCTTTGGCGCCCGGTGAGATATCCCTTCCTCCTCGCCGTGCTCCGAAGTAGAGCCGGCCCTCTCATCTCCCTTCTGCTTTTCCCTGAAGGTTTTCCTTCTAACTTCCCGAAGCTTTGTGTTCTCCGACGGCTCGTCACAGTCACCATTATCATGGGTTTCTTCCTGCTGCTCTTCTGCCTCTTCCTTTTCTTCTGCGTCGGCGGTACCTTCGCCGACGTCCCTGGTGTCTTCCGCCTCTCTTTCTCCCTTTACCTTTTCCTCTTTCTTCAAATTCCTTCCAAGCGGTTCAGCTACTGCCGGTTCCCCCTGTTCTTCGTCGGGGGCACACGCAACAACTATCCAGAGACGATTGATCTTCCGCAGCAGCGGATCCAGTAATGCAGTTGAAGCACTGGGAACGTGAAGCAAGCACCACATGAGACGGCTGTTGACGGCCTTCCACCTCCGAACGTATCCCCTGTGAGTGGAATCCAGCAAAAGCCCCACACCGCCTCCCCGTATTTGATCCGCTTGTCTCTTAGACCAGTTCCCCCGAAACGGAGGCCACCGAGAATGACGATCTTTGTCCGGCCGGAGCCGTCGGCATGATTCGCCCTCCGTCTCTTCTCTGTTCAATTCCGTCACTTTACTTACCTCCTGACCCTCGTTGGCGCCCTCTTCTTTATCCTCTTTCGCCTCGTCAGACCCTACCAAACGCCCCGACTCCGCTGCACCGGGGTGTCCATCCGCCTCGCCTTTTTCTGTCCCCTGTTCCTCCTCCGCTTCAGAGCCGCTGGTGCCTTCTCCCCGTCCATCGTCCTCCGGGTGGGAGTCCTCATCCTTCATCTCAGGTTCTCCCTCCAAAACCTTTTCGGCTCCGCTCCCTTCTTCCGTACCTTCTTCAACAGAATGCATGTCGTCATCCGCTGCAGTTGCGGCTCCCTCGACGTCCGAGTCGTCATCCTTCTCTGACCCACGTTCCTCTTTCTCGTAAACTCCCCCTTTCTGACTTCTCTCTTTCTCTTTGTGTTCCTGCTCCTTCTCAACTTCTCCACTCGGGGCCGAGTTCTCTAGTTCCGTCTTCACGTGCGGGGGATCCTTCCCTGCGGCACTTCTGCCAGTCAACCTGTCATTAGCTCGCTGGCTGTCACCTGCCTGCTCTCCCGCAATGCCAGCACCTTCAGACTGACACTCAGACTGAACCACATCCCGCGACCCCTCTTTCAGCAGCAACGGACTGCACTCTCTTTCCTGCAAAGGACTATCCATGTCCTCCTCGTAAGCAACCTCGGCGTCCGACTCAATCGCCGCCTGGGTAAGAACCCAGTCTTCGTCAAATGGTTCAACGACTTCCCCAGACACATTCTCCTGTGCGTCTGAATCCTCGGCAAAAAAAGGGCAGAGGAGGTGATAGTGCAGACAAGCGTTGTCGTGCCTCCTGACATATTTCACAATTTTCTCGCACATGCGTTGCCCGGACACTCCGCTAGGTCTCCCGCCAAACTTGGGGAACAGCCTTAGCCCACTCACTGCAAGGATCTCTACTTTGCGCCCCGCGGCGTCTGAACACATGATCTGTAACGCTTCTTCCATCACGGCATTGTCATCCCCTTTTATTAGCTGGCGCGCCTGTGACCACACCTCCTGTTCGTCTGCAAAACTATCAGCAGAGGCGTCATCCTTCTTCATGCTATCTTCTCCGCCCTGTTCCTCTTTCACTTCCTCCTGCCTGGTCTCCGGGGGTCCTCGGTGCTCCGCCATGTTTTGACATTCTCCGCCAGTCTTGACGACGATGTGATTTGTCGCCGCCGTCCCTGTCCCTGGGCTTTCTCTAAAAGCCGGCACCGCCAGAATTTGACTAGCCTTTTCTACAAATTTCTGCTGTTGCGCCCACCACACCAGAACTGTCCGCGGCGCGTCGAGAGTTACAAAACCAATGCGAGTACTCTGCAAACGCCTGAAACGTCGCCAGCTTTCCGCAAGCCGATCTCTGTAATTCATCACACGAATATCTCTTGATAACGAAACCGCATGACTGCTACTCGACGGTAAGTGCTGTTTGACTTGTCTTCCCGTTTCCCCACCTGGACGCACTCTCCTGGGGACCTCGCGAGTCTCCCCCACCCTCTCTCGACAGTCCCGTTGGTCCCCAGGTTTGACGTCCTCGGGAGAGCTCACTGGGCTCTTTCTCTCCTTCGGACTTCCCTCGGTGACGCCCACATCAAAAGAGGCCCCGCCATGGTTATCCTCGACATGCTCGGCGGTTTCTGCACTACTAAAAGCTCCCGCCTCTCTGCACACTTCGTCCTGGACCCCTTCCCCTCCCTCCTCTTTTTCCGTCGGTACTGGAGCAGGCGGGGACTGCGTCCCTTCAACGGCAGATACCGTATCTGCATTCTGCCGCTGGGCGTCCGCGGGAAGTGGACATTCCACAGGTTCTAGAACAGGACCGCGATCCTCTGCTGATGACTCCAGAGAAGGCACCGCCGTCTCTGACGCATACGCGCCCGTTTGACCGTCAGGATCCTGCTGTCTCACGGGGGACACCGAACGCGAAATAGAATGCTCCGCTGTCAAACACTCTCCAGTCTGTCCGCTCTTTCTTTCCCTTCTCCTTGATCTTCTCTCGTCCCCGCTCCCGCTGTCGCGCTGGGAGGCGGACCTTGGTCTCTTCTTGTGATGACTGCTTGACTTCTTTTTGTCGCTCTTGTGTGTCCTATGGCTCTTGCTGTCCCTCTCCCCTGTCCGCTTTTTGGGACTTTGCCGGCTCGACGTTTCTTCGTGCGCCTCGACCTCTGAATCTCGACGCCGTTTGTCCTTCTTCCCCCGGACACTTTTCTTGCTGCTTCCCTCTCGCCCCATTCTGCTTTCTACACAGGTGGCAATGAAAACATACGTACTAGCGCTAGCCAGTTACGCACTCGAGAGAGGGACGAAGGAAACGTGAAGCAGCAACACAACGAGCACCGGCGAGCGATGTCTCGTTCGCGCAGTAAGAAGCCCCGTATCGTTTGCGAAAGAGATGAAAAAAATCGTCCCTGGGCCCCACAGCGCGAAACACCGTGGCACCACGTGGTGAACCACACATGGAAGGCAAAACCTGTGCAGCAAAAGAGCGCGCCCACGGCCTACCGCACCAGGCCCACTGCTCGATGCGAATGCGATGAACACGCCAGGATCCGACCGAACTTCTAAGAGCAAACAGGCTCGTCGCGACCGGCGCAAGACAGCCAGTCCAGCGCCGGACTGCAACAAGGAGGTAAAAGACAAGTCGAGGGCCAAGTGATAATGTGAACCAGTTATCTCAAGCCGCTGAAGAGGCCAGACAGTTGTCACTCTTCAATACTTGACGGGAAACGGCAACTTGGTGCCGGAGGTCTAATGGGACTGAGAGGTGTAGTCCATCACGCCGAGGACTACTAGCAGGGGTGCTGTACCGGAGCTCCAGAGCCTGCTGCTTCCCTCTCTCCTGCTCCATTACCCGGCCTAAAAAAGAGCGACCTCAGAACCTACCGGACTGGACTTCTCGAAACAAACGTGACTAATGAAACGGTTCCCCGAAGAATATGCGCTGCGGCCGTTGATAAACAGCCGCAAGCTGCTCTGAAGCTCACGCATGCGTACGCGGCCGGGCAGAAGTGCTGGCCCTGAATTGCCCACAGAGCGCTCGGTCGTGTTCAACCGGGCATACGAAGCAGTCGCAGGAATGAGCCCGCTGCACAGAGGGTCGAGGTGCCCTGCTCGGCAAGTGTTTTGTCAAGAGGCTGTGTTTCGTCGACTGGTGCGACCCCTCGACGGCCAGCAGCAGACGAAAGGAATCACGGGGCTGCGGGCTCTTGAGACACCGGTGGCTGTGTTTGCGCAACGAGACTGCATGTTGACCCACCACCGCCCCTGGGGATGCAGTTGCGGTCCCCTCTACGCTAGTCGGCGATCGCATAGTGATTGCTTGTGAGATACTTCCGAATCAAGGAATAAACCTGACAGTCTCGAGTTGACTGAAACTTAGCTGTCCAGAAGGATGTTGCGGCTGGCTAGGAAAGGTAGGCGTTCATTTCACTCTCTCTGTACCTGGGCTCTCTGCAGAGGCTGTGGAGTAAACACTCGTCTTTTGTTTACATGGACCATCCCGACATGACTGAGATACCAAGTGCTGCCACTCCTACCACCGACAGTGTGATCTTTGACTTGCTGCACGGAACGTTGTACATTTGAACGACTCCTTGCCACCAGTTTCAAGTCGGAAGTAACCGTGAATGCTGGCGTGGGGACGACGTGTACTGAAGTAAAGATTCAGAAACGCGACGCGACAGTGTCGTTGAAGATGTGTTAGCAATGCTGCCTGGGGTTTCAGTTGCGTTTCCTGCACCATGGGCTCTACTATTGCGAAATGGACGGTTTGCCCTGGATCCCAGGGCCACGAGACTCAGGTGCGGGCCGTTGCGCTTGGTGCTGTCCCGGCAAACCTGGAAAAAACCCGTTGCAGTCCTTAGTGCAGACACAGCAAATTAATGTCGAGGACTTCTACCACCATCTGCATTCGTCACGTCCTAGACAGCCAGGCAGTACTCGAGTCGAAGTCTAGGCGAAGCAAACGGGCACATTTATCACGACGCTTGTCCTCAACTGAAAGGACTAATTCAGTCAAAAGAAGTTCTACCACAACAGTCCATTGTGACGGGACAGGAATCAACACCCAACAAACCCCCCCCCACGACAATCTCAAGCGTCTGCCCGGGTCCGCTCAGCTGCCGCTCCTAGGGCGTCTCCTCCGGTCCTGAGTGAGCATGTACTCGTGGCGCACTAATAGAGCATGTGGCAGAAAAACAACTAACGCAGTGGGCCTATCGAGCCAGTGGGCGGAGGGCACCGGAGAATCAGTTCGGATCTGGATTTGAATCCTGAGTAAGGTCGTATTCCCCGCTCTGGACATCGGAACCATTCATCGCTCCTGTCCCTGGTGCAGACGTCGCAACCTCTGTCTGTGCTTGCGTTGTGCGGGCAGGCTCCACGACAGGTTGAAGCTTTTTTCTCATGGCTGCACGGGCTTCGTCCGCAGCTCTTGCGTGCTGGAGTTTCGAAGCAGCCATTGTGGTTTGAGATAAGGCGTTGCTGGAGCTAGTAGCGAGTGCCTGCTGCAGTTCCACAAGCATTCTCCCAAGCTCCTCAAGACGCTGACGCAACTCCTGACTACCAACAGGAGCTGGGAAAGATGCCTTCCCGTTGCGTAAGGCCTCCACTTCTCGCCCAAGCCCCAAGGCCGTGCCTATGGTGCTATCAACCTCCACAGTGAGGCTCCTCATACTAGCCTGCAACATGGCCACTTCTTCGGCAATAGCCTCCGTCTCTTGCGGCTCGTCGTCAGTGGGCCATCCTGCCTTTTCAGTCCGTAGTCTCTCCAAGCCAAGCATATCCTGCCTGTGCCGTAGCCGGCTTGCTCTCTCTGCTACACTCCCAAGCTTACCGAGGAGGGCCGCGGCTTGGTCGCGAACAATCTTCGAAGCACCGGTCAGCCGGTTTTCCTCACTCTCGACCGCTGTCACGCACGTCTTCACTGCATCTGCGAGAAGCCTGGCAAACTTGGAGACGTCGCCCTGCAACTGCAGGTGCTGTCCTTCTATCAACTTCACAACCCTTGCCGCCTCCGCTCGCAGCTTCAACAAAACAAGACGAAACAAAGGCGAAGACAAAGTGGATACAAATGACAAATTACCACTTCGAGGCAGTAACCTCTGCCAGGCAGCGGCCAGTTAGGCACATCATTAAGCCTAAGAGTACACGGACATATCTCTTACAGAACTACAGCCCTGTGACCCACCACGGAGCTCACTTCCAAGCGTTTCAAATGGCGCTGGACGCCTGTACAGAGTATGTCAACCGTATCTTAAATTATACAGAGAATCTGCCCTCCCAACTGTAGCTGTCTGAACTGCCCCCGACGAAAGCTTGGCGCACGAGTCCTGGATAAAGGTTAAGAAGTGGAAGTGCCATCGGTTACCGTTGGATCTTTACGAGCACATACCACGAACATCTCGAATGTACCCAGCCTGACAACTGAGTCACCCCCCAGTACACGCTGCACCGATGTGACTAGTGCCGTTCAAACTACACATACAAGCGCTAGTGGAGTGAGTTTCCCCATCACGGGACAGCCACTGCCGAGTCAGCAACTTGTGCTCCTGTCATTCAGTTGATGAGCACATTTTCGAGACAGACATTCTGGCTCGTTATCCAATACCTATTTGGCAATTGCCTGCTTGGATCGACTCGCCGGTCCGGCCATACAGGGGAGCGACTCTCCTGCTGGCCGCCCCCAAATGCGCTGTTTACCTAAGCGGTCACCTGGGGGCGAATTACGCTGCCCGGTCTCACCGTCTCAGCTTCCTGTTTCATCGCTTCGAGTATTTGGGTCATGGCTGTGAGTCCCCCGAACGGAGACGGATTCTGTGGCACACCAGCTTCTTGCGCTACTCGATCTGCCTCTTGCGTGAGCTCTTGAAATGTAGCGTACTGGGACCGAAATGTCTGCAGCAGTGCGACAATCTCCGTTCTTTCTCGAATGAAGGCCTTCTGCAGTTCTTCTTGTTGTGCTCCAGTCAGCACCTGGGGACTGATTACACATTTTTCTGAGGCATCTTGTAATGTCCTTTCGATTCCTTCCTTTACTTGCAGAAAACGATCTCGTTCTAGGGCCGAAGAGTCGTTAAAAGTCCGTATTTCGCCAATACTATTCTGAAGTGCCCCGAGGACCTGTCGACTCTCGCTGACAAGCCCTTCGAGACGTTGCAGCTGCGCTGTCATCTGCTGGTTGCGTCTGTAAGCTTCTTCCATTTCTCGTTCCGCCACCTGCTTGCGGCCATCGAGTATTGCATGCTGCTGGCTCCCGACTACCGCCCCATGCTGCGGCCGCATCTGCTGCGGCGCGGGATGGAGTGGCATCCGCAAATGTTGGGGAATGGGCTGTACGGGGGTGTGCACGTGTGGCGGCGCAGGGCGCACGAAGGGCGCCAGCGCCGAAGGCTCAACGGACTGGGCTGTGTGCGGCTGTCCCCATACCAACTGATGCGGCATCCCCATCTGCTGTCGCGTCATCTCCCCGGGCAGCATCTCCTGCGTCGGCACCTTGTGGTGTATCATTTCGTGCGGCACCCGCGTCTTTTGGTGCATCGCTTCATTCGGCACTGGAATCTCCGGAGGCGCCGTCTGGTGCGGATCCCGGACCCGCTGAGGAACCTCCTGATACGGCGTCTGCACCTGGTGGTGTGCCGTCTGACTTGGTGCCTGCTGGAAGCCCGTTTGCTCCAGTCGGCTATTGGTCTCGCCGGCGCCCGGACGCAAGAGCGGGTCCGACAGCGCTACTCCCTGCTGGGCAGCCAGGGGCCTCTGCTGAGCCTGGGACTCGTAACCTGGCTGCAGCTGCAGAGACGGCTGGAAATCAAAGAGGACGGATTCATCCGTAGCGGTCAGAGCCGAAAGCAGGTTAGTTACATTAATGTCAGTGAAGCCAGTTCCGAGAGGGCCCCCGTACAATCGCATGCGCACTTGAGAAGGTGGCCCGCCGTTGTCCGCGCCGCCGCGTGAAGAGTCACTTGCGAGGCTCTGTTGAGTGACCAACTCTTTGCCAAGAACCCGTTCAAGCAGGAGTTTGACTTCATGGCGAATGGCGGCCAAGCGAGGCCCATTACGCCGATTGATCATATCGAAATTTGGTGACCCCACCGCTGCCCGTGTCTCTTCGGTAATGCTAGCGTAGTGTTCCGCTAGTGACTTGTACTTCTCGTATGAGACTGGGTCGCTCCCTAGAAGCAGTTTGATATATCCGTGAGTAACGCCAAAGTATGGCGCAATGTCCCGCGAACCACTGCGCCACTGCTGACCAACTAAATCCTTTGCTTTCCGAACCAGTGCTGAAAGAGAGGCGTCCGCCCCTGCCAGGTGGAACGGCGCTATGGAGACTCCAGGCCCGGGAGAACGAGGAGTAAAAACCAAGGCAACGAATATGGCTGAGAAGACCGCCCTGCAGCGGACACGAGACAGAACCAGAGAAGCCATCCTGGCAGGTTTTGGTGCCTGTCTCGCTTGAACAGCAGCCGCCGTGCAGGAGACAAGAATCAATGTACAACTATCCTCTCCAAGCGCGTTACACAGGGCAGCGCTAAGAGGTCCACGTCACGGGCAACCAGTAGCTCGGCGACCTTATTGCGTCGTAGCAAACAATACAAGACATTCGCGGAGGTCATGTATCGAACCCTAGAAAATTTGTAAGCTGTTTCTTCCTCAAGGGCTGAGGGAGCAGCGGGAAATGAACCGGGTGAGAGCGAGACGAAACATACTTCGCAAAAAATGTAATATCATTACGACCGCACAGTGGCGCCATCAGCGACAGTTCCTCGAACCCGTACAACTCCTAGTTCGCGCCAAAGCTACGTGGAAAGAGCCACAAGAAATGACCCGTCTTGTGCCATCCTGCGGAGGCGCGCCCGGTAAGCCCGTATCAGAGAAATGGCTGCTCCCGGTAATGCAACCGCTGCAAGAAAACCGTAGACTCTGACGGAGTTTCCCCCCCCAAAGCATATTTCAGGGAACACATTATGAAATCTCAGTAAGTAGACACGGGCCCTTTCCAGGGTCAGAGGTTATCACGCCGGTCAGGCAACCACTTTTATCGTGTGCTAGCACGTTCCCACCGCAGTGCCGACTTGCGGCTTTCGGGCCTTCCCTGTTGGGGACCGTGAGCAGCCCGTAGTGGTCACGTGTACGCAGCTGTGGCGCGTAGCTTGACGGCTGACCTCGCCTGGCAATTAGAACATCCAGCGCCGGGTTCGTTGAGGGACCTCGTGCCTGTCGGTTCTCGTGCTGACAATTTGATGAGGGACTTCGCTTCAGAAGTTAGCAGCCTCCGCCAGGGCATCCGCGCAACCGTCTCCCCGATCGGAAGTCCCAAGAGTCCGCGCATGCAGTCAGTCGCTGATGTATCGCTTTCAGAAGGCTAACTTTCATGCGACTGCGGGGTAAAGAGTTCTGTGTTAAAGCTGAAGCTCTCGAAAAAACACTGTTACGTCTGCCACCAGCACAATCCTCACTGTGGCACCCGCCACCCTTTCAACCACTCTCTTCCTGCCTCGAAATTCCCACCCTGACGACGAGCTTCATGCGGACTGTTAGTTTCATTGGGGGCATTACCATCTACAACCGTCAGTCCAGAAGAATCGTAGAAAGCGACTCATACGCCTATCTCCGGAGGAAGATCACTACGAGTGGAACGGCTGCCGCAAGAAGCTCGGATGCTCCAGGTTGGTTTCTTCACGGAGACGCCACTTGCGCCCGAGACGCGCAGTAGTCGGCTCGGATGCGGTCGACACAGCGCGAGTAGGTTCCCAGAAGGGGGAACAAGAAAGAGCCAGTACGGGCTCCCATGTCGTATCTCTCCGGGGAGGCCTACTCACAAGGACACCGGTGTGTCAGAATGTGAAACGAGTGATGTGTGGTGTAGGGGAGCCTATGTAGGTTACCGCAAACCCCACCGTCTTACCACGTGCGTTATGCCCGGCCGTGTCGTGACGCATCGTGTGAGCGAGAGACAGAGAAAAACTTCCAAGGTTACGACCTCGCACTCGCCCCTACGTGCCCGGTGTGGACAGCACTTTTTGATGCCGTGAACCTCGGCCTCCGCTCTTCGTGAGATAATGACGCGACGGCCTCGTTTTGGGGAGGACGCAAGAAAATCTCTCCGCGCGGTTCTTTTCCCGTGTCAGGGAGCAATTTCCGGCCTTTGCCGTTGGTGCCACCCAGAGAGTCTAACAAAACCGCGTCTACACATTTCGAAGTTGTGCATAAAAAGTGCCCGGCGCGCTCTCCCTCTTACCGTTGGGTGCCTGTCACGAATATGTAGCCATAGTCAGGGAATAACCCCTAATAACCCCCTTATGTTAGCCTTCCTTTGAATGCGTATCTATGGCAGGGCTCCGCTTCTCTCGTCTATTGACGCATCATAGCATGTAGGCCATGCATTACGCGTAACTCATTCACATGGAGTTGCTCGCAGCTCCCCTTTCACTCAGGGAAACAATGCTTAGGCTTCCTTTGAACCCATTCATCTCTCCAGGGGTAACGGTTCCTACACACCTCCTTCCAACTCGCAACACTGAAAGGCTCGTAACGGTTCCTCTCACAGATTTCTAACGCTATATCTTCCCCGCCCAGGCGCGCCGTGCAGAACTCAAAAAAGCCGTACTTTAGCCTTCAGCGTGAACCACTCGATTTGCACTTTGACCGCTCAGGCTCGGCTAGGAGTCACACATAGGATCTCCGTTCCGCACGCTCATAGAGTCAAGCCCCCCCTGTACCCAGGCGTCAGTCATTGCCAAGTTTACTCCACGAATTCTTGCCATTCAGGCTTCCCTAGGGGCCGGACATTTCAAACGAGAATCCTTGCGCTCGTACTCATTCAATCAACACAGCTCCTCGTCCTACATCACGCTAGTCGTCGTCTTCGACAGGCAGGATCTCGGTTACTGTCAGGCGGCTCTGAACTGTTCGTACCTTTCATCGACGCAACAGAGTCGACGTCTCCACGCAAACTCCTTTGATAGTTACGGTCCCCTAGGACCAGCAACTTTCCCTGCAGGATAACGGTTCTCCTTTCCTGCGCTGGTGCTTACTCGGGCATTTCCGCGCCCCGAAATCAACTCAGTCCCCTTCGAAGACGACGAACTAAACTGAGATTCCAGTGAAGTTTCTAAAAGTGAGTAACGTCACGTCGTGCGGCTCTCCAATCCACCGTACGGTCCTCTAGGACTCACACTTTCCTCGTGCAAGTGTCTAACGCTCTCCCTGTCGGAAGGGAGCCCTCTCGCGCTGTCTCGAGCATAGAAACCTGCCCACCTCGTTTCCGTAGCGTCAAAGTGACTCGACGTGAAGCAGGGGAACCTTCCACTATGGGCAACTGAACACTACAGCGCACCTAGATCCACTTTAGGTCTGCTCGGACTCACATTTGCTCCCTTCGGCTCGCCTCGGTGTTCTCCGGCTCTCGCGCACGCCTCTCGTCGCATGGGCGCAAGAAACCGCGTTCTTTCGAAGGAATTGACTCGAAGCTCCTATGTAGTACGCTAAAGAGCCCGAAATTGGAACAAACTTGGTGTCAGAGCACTGCGTGCTCTGACGCAGCCTACTTCAGCAACAGCTTAGAAGAGTGTATGTCAGGATTTTGCAATCCTGCCCTGATCGTCATCAAATAGTATCCTATTTTTACGAATGACGATCGTTGTAAGAAC
>NW_027156461.1:0-227 GCF_002600585.1 Cystoisospora suis | reverse complement strand
CCCCTTTTGGCTACCTACTAATTCGCTGAGATGGCTGCGAACGTGCCTGGAAACTCGTCTGCTTTGATCTCACCCAACGCTTCTGTCCCCTAAACACATATATATTCCGAATAGACTCCTGAGCGTCCGCTGAATTCTCCTCAGGTTCCCACGTTTCTGACCCATCCAACCACTTAACTAAAAATTCAGACGCGGAAGCCCACCTTAACTTTCACTTCGCGGTGTGC
>NW_027156460.1:186-4563 GCF_002600585.1 Cystoisospora suis | reverse complement strand
GGCGGAGGGACCCGACGAGAGCGAGTTCATTCCCTCGCGGAGAAGGAAAGAGGCTGGCAAGTGGAACGATAGAGGTACGTGAGTGTATGAGCGTGCGCGGAAGTGAATCGAGCGTAGTGGAACCAGAGCTCGTGGTATTAGGCGATAGAGAAGCGAACTCACCGTTCATCGATGTTGTGCGTCCGAGAACTAGCAGTAGAATGCGAGTGGGGCGTGTTCTAAGCGTGAAAGAACTTATGCAGATGTCGCCAGAGCAGGCGCGAAGGGTAGGCGAGGGTGCGCGGAAAGGCATCCACAAGGCGAGGAGAGTGCGATTAAGCGAACAACGGAAGTTCAAACGGCGTTTAGTGCAACCGGGCAGAGGGGCTGTAGGAGTGGAGCAGACGCGTCGGTGCGTCGGAGCAACGGCGAACGGACCGGCGGATGGTCCTCAGCAGCAGCGATCAACGGTAGAATCAACGGCGAATCGACGAGACAGGATGCGGTGCGACCGCAGAGAGTGCAGCTAAAGGCCACTCAAAGCTTCAGGAGAGCGGAGAGTTTAGCGGCAAGCGCGGCCGAGCAACAGCGGAGCAGGAGCCAGCAGAAGAGAACAAGTCGTCTCGAAGCTACGGTCGAAGTTAGGAATAGCTACGGATCAAGTGTAGCGAAGCGTCGAAGCGAACTAAAGAGTACAGCAAAGCGGGTCCAGGCTACAACGGAAGGGCAGAATAACAGTGGATCAGGCGCGAAGAAGATTCAAGGCGTGCTAGCAAGTGCACCAAGGGAGCCGGAGCAAGTCGAAGACTACTCTACGGTGGCAGCAGCCAACGAAGCTGAGCAAGTTTCAGACTGGATTCGAGTACCAAGCGCACGGCACAGTCGGGAAGTCAAGGCAGAAACAATTCATCGACCGCGCAAGGCGAAAGTTATTCCGTGGAAGTTAGAGGCTCAAGTGCTCCCCCTGTAGGCGCAGGACGGGGCACAGCACGGCCGAAAATTTTCGGCACCGCTACAGAACATACACGGGGGCAGATGGGACGATACGACGCCAATGAAAACGTAATCAAGGAAAGCGCGCCAAGAGAAATGCACACGACGACCAGTGCTCAAATGGCGCAAACACAGAGAATGACGACGACGTCTCAGAGTGGTACGAAGTTCGCGACCCAAAGACAGCAGAACTTTCACACGATCAATCACACCACAGATATAAAGGAAGCGATCCTGCATCAACAAGTGGTTTGACACAAGGGAACCATCGGTGACCGCTTTCAGAAGATCTTTATCCTCAGGTCGAAGGCCCTCCAACGCGAGCACCAATACACAACGAATCCATTTCTCCCGAGTATCCAACAACCAGCGGCGAATCAGCTGGCGGGGAACACGGACGGGAGTATAACGGAAATACATCCGCAAGAACGGGAACACGTCGGGCTCCGGACCAATCAAGGGGAAGCGCCGACGCAGGAGTTCCCCCTGCGGGAGTCTCTCGTCCACGTGTTGGAAATCTGCAACTGCAAACAAACAGCCCCCCCAGCCAAACAAGTACCCGGTGTAGGACAGATCACGGCAGCAAAACCAGAGCAACCGCCACCAACGGAGAGAGCAACGGCAAGACTTACGCGGGAAGCCACGGTTCGCTCTGCGCGAGCCATTCCGATAAAGGAAAGGTTCGCAACTGGAAGTAAAAACAACGGAGAAGAAACGAAGCCAGGGTGCGCGGAATACCTAAATAGCCAGTGGGAGGAACGAAAAGGGAACGTTCAAGGTCCTCCAACTCACGCTAGGTGGAAGCGACCTCTGTGGGACTGCAGATCAAGCCCAGAGCGAGACCCCGGGCAGGCGACCAAGTGCCCCGAGCAAGCTTGTGGGGGCTCTACAGGAACCCCGGACTGGCAACAAGCGGGAAGAGGCGGAAACGCGTTGCCCACATGCTGCAAGCATAAGGAAGAGCAAAGAAAAGGCACCGCAAGCACTCCGCGCAGACCCAACAATACAACGAGCGGCCAGATCAGCGTCTCGGCAGCGCCGCAAGGCAGCCCAGGCGCGCCCAGCGGGCCGGCGGACGACCGGCCGGCCGCCCCCCCAACAGCACCCAAACCGGAAGCTTGCGATAAAGTGGAGAAGAAAAGCCCTGACACAAACATGGAGATAGTGAAAGTTGAAAGACAGAATGTCCTTCAACTTCACCGTGCAATAATCGGAAAAAGGCGGAACTACGAGAAGTTATTAATCGTACCATTTTCTTTCTGGGGGACATGGAACGAATTTGGCCGATTTTGTGACTGGGCAAAGTTGGCCCGGGAGCACCCCAGAGCTCGGAGCCCAGCTAGCGCCACAAAACTTGGTGCAGAATGGACTCTACGTTTAGGAATGAGGCTCAGATTGGGTTCATTCAAAAAAATGAGGAAGTTATTAACGGGAGTATGGTCGGTGTGGAGGACATGCACCGGGAAATTTGTGCAGGGTCCGGCCGCCCCCAAAACGCCCACCCCAGCAGCATGTAAGCACATGAATGAAGAGCAAATCAGCCCCTCCTACTCCCTAAAACATGAAAACAGGAAAAGAAGACAAACAGATAACCAAGAACTCACCCAGTCTTCAGGCGGCGGCGCGGCGGGCCGCTGTGACGGCGGGGTAGGTGTCTTGCGTGCAAGGTCTGACACGCCGATCGCCTTGGGCTCCGGATCCAACATGGTTGAAGAGAGGAACGGAAAAAAAGTACATTGGTACGGGGAAATAAAAGAAAACGGCATCAATTGAGGGATGGCTGGAGTTGGTCGTCGGGCGGCGGGCGCCACGCCGGAGAGCCAGATGCGGCTCTCAGCAAGCCAGCAGTGGGTGACTTCGCGGGCTCGCATGCGCAGTTCAGAAGTATTCTTCTACATCATTCTGCGTGGCAAACACGTTTATCATCGTGTGATTCCTTAATTAACGCGTGTGGCGTCACATCCTCTGCGGCCGCGATGGTGAGACGCAAGGGAGAGCCCCATGAGCCAAGGCCAGCGAGGAGAGCCAGCGCAAGCCTCAGCAGGCTGATTCATGCTATTGAAAACAGCCGTGCGAGTCATTTGCAGGCCTTAGCAGGCCGTGGTGTTTTGAATCAAGTTGAAACCGAGAGAGAAAGAGAGGGATTTAGCTTGTTTTGGGCTCCGGTTTGCTGGGTCCGGGCCGTGCGCGCTACTTTGCCGGCCGGACCCCCGCTCTCCGTCCCAAAACCCTGCCAGTTTCAAAACGAAATGGCAATTGAATTGCCTAAATTGATAATGGATAGTCCGAAAGAAGCGCTAGAAAAGCAGGCCCTCAAAGACTTAGCCTCGGAGGCCTTCTAGAGGCCGAGAAATCAGCCCGGTGTGGGGGCCGCGCGAGAGCCGGCGAACAAACTCAACGGTTTTTGGATGGGAGAAGTTTGTGAATTGAGCGGCTCTACGCCCACCCCTGAGCCACTGGGGGCTAGGTCCGCTCACTCAGAGCTTAAGGTTTGCGGGAAATAGCATGGTCCTCTCCAACGGGGAGGGGGGCGTTTGGAAGGCGGTCCTGCCAACACCGAGAAAGTTGGGGGACTCACAGGGGGACATCCAGGAGGTCTCCCAGCACCCGAAAACGTGTAGAAACCGCCTTCCGGTTCTACTTGGGAAAGTCCACAAAAGTGGCGGCGGAGCCATCCATCCGGCGGTTCCTGAGATCAAAATTCGGTTCGGGATTGATTCGGGAGTGCGTCGTGCAGGAGCCTTCAGGCGATCGCTCTTTGTGCGGCGAGGTTAGGGAGCAAGACTATTTCAGCTTAAGAAAAGCTGGAAAAGAGAAACGTCTTTTCATAGGTGGAGAACGAAGTCCGGAGATCTCGTCCTCGCGAAGTTATTCAGTGTCGAAGACCGGGCTCGAAGATATGGCTCCTCGCACTGACCCAACTTCTGCTGGAGTGTTTTCAGGGCACGTCAAGGTTTGCTCCTCAAGAGCGGAGGAGCCAAGGCAAGCAAGCGCAAGCTCCGCTGACCTTATTGGAATGATTGGCGCGGTCGCAAATGCCGTAGGAAGTGCAGGCGAACAAGTGGAGTGTTGCGCGGACGAGCCCAGATCAGATCGGGCGACCGCGGATAGTGATTCACGGATCGGGATCTCTGCAACGAAAGAGATCGAACCGGCGGTTTTGGAAGGCAAGTTAGACCGAAGTTCGGTCACCGCAAAAGTCGGGTTTAAACAGCCCTGTGTTGTTTCCTCAGAGCAGGAAAAGTCGTGTTCTTCGGAGGATGAGGCAGATGAGTTGCCTATCCTACCGGTCCGTGTGAACGATGTGGAAGTAAAAACGTTATTCGATACGGGTTCAGTGAAACGTTTCATACATCCTCAAACTGTACGTGACTTGGGCTTACTCATGGAGAGTGTTGAAAAGCC
>NW_027156460.1:0-161 GCF_002600585.1 Cystoisospora suis | reverse complement strand
TGCAGATAGGCAACTGGAGAGGCTCTCAAACATTATTAGTCGCCAAGTTGGCGCATCCTATGTTATTAGGATTTAATTTTCTGCGTCGTAACGCAGTGTTGTGGGATCTGGAGTGCAGCAAGATCCATATACGTGAAGTGCGAGCAGTGCGGCAGATCGGG
>NW_027156459.1:804-1019 GCF_002600585.1 Cystoisospora suis | reverse complement strand
CGGCTCAAACGGAATATTCACAAAGTTATTGAAGAAAGAAGGAGGGTTATGCAGGACATTTGCAAACTATGGCGGACACGAACTTCGATGACCGCTCACGCACGCCCCAGCTAATTTCTCCCAAAACCCCACGGTGAAAGAAAGTAAAATAAGACCAACTAACGTTTCAACAACAAAAGAGAGAAGAAGTTCCAGGAAAATTCTGCTGGAGCTCA
>NW_027156459.1:0-393 GCF_002600585.1 Cystoisospora suis | reverse complement strand
GGCCAACTAGATGCAGCTCTCAGCAGGCCAGAAGACCTTCCTTTCTTGGGCGTGCATGCGGCCAGAAAAGAAAGTCTCCCATATAGTTTGGCACGGGGAACACGTTTGGACACGTGTTATTCCTCAGTTC
Source organism: Cystoisospora suis (assembly GCF_002600585.1). Lineage (NCBI taxonomy): Eukaryota > Apicomplexa > Conoidasida > Eucoccidiorida > Sarcocystidae > Cystoisospora > Cystoisospora suis. The sequence continues at coordinate 263 of NW_027156459.1, read as the reverse complement.
GTGCCTTTTGCGCCCCATCCTCTGCGGCCGGGATGGTGAGACGCGGGGCAGAGACCCCTGGACCAAGGCCAGCCAACTGGACCAGCGCAAGCCTTAGCAGGCTGATCAAAACTGACAAATTGCACTTTTGTAGCGCACTTAGCGGTCTTAGCTGCAATTTCGAAGTCAAGGGGGCCCAAATTAGCCCGTTTGGGGGCTCGGTTTGTAGGGTCCGGGCCGAACGCGCTACTTTGCTGGCCGGACCCCTGCTCCCGGTCCCCACA
>NW_027156458.1:0-15922 GCF_002600585.1 Cystoisospora suis | reverse complement strand
GAAAAATACGGTAAATAAAAATACCTTTATATGAAGAAAGGCTAAGCTGTCCTAAGTTAAGAAGAAAACCTGCAGGTAGGTCGAGCGCGTCAGACCACGCAGGCCTCTGACACTCCTCTCGGCCGGAAAGTCGACAGCCGACCAGTAACCCAGCGAGGCGGCTCTCACGGAGCCCCAGCGGAGAGCCAGCTAGAGGAGTATCTCCTATGAGCAGTCCGAAAACAGTTTTCTTTGTTGAGACGGCCAGCTTGGGGATAGAAGGGAAGCAACCTCGTTGTCCCGATGAGGAGAAGCGTGAACCATAGCGCGCCAGCGCAAGGGTGTAGGGCCCTCTCGAGGGTACCAGAGTCAGGATGCTGCTTGATTCGGGAGCAGACGAAAGCTTAATTGGGAAGGAGGTAGCTCACCGACTACAGGACGCAGGAGTAACCATTGACCCGGAAGAAGACAGAAGCATGCGAGGGATCAGCCAGGACCAAGGCAAGATACCACTGCTAGGTGTGTCGGAGGTGTTGATGCGGATAGGACCAGTGGCTGTCAGGGATCCCGTATTCGTGGTCAATAAAACGACAGAGGACGTTATTGTACGGTTTGACTTCCAGTTCGTCGCGAAGCTGCTTATAGACCCCATCTCCAGGTGCGTTAGATTTGCAGATTTTCTTGAAATAGCGGTGCCCCTGGTTGACAGACAGGAAAGTAAGTACCTCCTTAGGGTCCGCTCGACAGTGGTAGTGCCGGGACGAAGCGAAGTTTTGGTGAACAGCAGAAGAGTAGAGGGCCTCCCTCGCCCCGTCTATGTAGCTCCTTTTTATGCCGGTGGAGGACATGCTCGACGCTTTACGGTGGCTCACGGGTATTGTGAAGGGGACGTGACGCGGTTATTGGTGACTAATTTCTCGGCTCATCCGTGCCTCATGGCAAAGGGAAGGATAGTTGCCGGGCAGAGGAGTGTGGAGAAGGTCGAGAAACGCGGAGCGTAAGTACGCGGGAGACGGCAGCGTTGAATCATAGAGTAGAGAACAGCCGAGAATGAGGAGTAGAGATTCCGTCGCCCCAACTTACCCAGAAACATAGGACAGCTGCTGAGTATCAGCTGCTGTTGTCTTTGCTAAAAGAATTCAGAACGAGTTTTAGGCTCTCCGGTGACCCACCCACAAGGATCAAGGGCCTCGAGGCCACATTCCTTACGGGGGACGCGAAACCGTGTTGCACGGCACCAAGTCGACAATCACCAGCGGAGAGAAAGATAGTCGCCAAGGAGATCGAAAGTATGCAGAAGCAAGGCATCATAGAACCAAGCAGCTCGCCATGGTCCAGTGCCGTTGTCCTAGCCTCAAAGAAAGAAGGGCAATGGCGATTCTGTGTACACTACTCGAAATTAAACAGGCTGACTCTGAAGGATGTATACCATGTCGGACAAGGAACCGTCTGAAGGCTACCAGTGTAGGCGGAGAGGGTGTGAGGCCGAACAGCCGAACACGATACCAGTCACCTAGTCAGACGCTCCCCTCCTTCGGGACTGCTGCCGAGAGGAACGAAGGATGGCAACAAGGGACGTTGCCAAAACGAGCAGGGGAGAATTATGATAGGCCCGATGGGAGGTCACTGGTCGTGAGCGCGTGCACATATGACGGGTCGTCCTGGTTGGGGGTCCAACATAAGGAAGACAAGGAGGAAGGAGGAAACATCCGAAGAAGGGAAATGAAAAGCCGTGATGATCTTTTCTTTTGTTTTAAGAGATGTGTTGACTCCGACTCGATGGTTTCCTCGGAGAGAGAAGACGATGAAAAAAGCCTCCCAGCCTGAACTGAGTCAGCGTGCGAGGTAGAGAGGGAATGATGAGATCTGCCCACCGCCACGTAGTAGCGAGACATGTGGCGTGGCACCAATGCAAGTTCCGAGACTCACCAGAAGGGGAAGCTCATGGGACCGGCGCTGCCTCGTTACAGGCCAACACGCCCGAAGAAAACAGGAGTTAAGTCCCAGTAGCAGCCGTATCCGAACGGTAACCTTCCGCCTACGCTCGGAAGACGCACCTTAGTAGTACGGTACCAAGCGGCAGGAGACTGCAGAAGAGACTTCTGCTGGTGTTGACGCTCGTGTTAGGTGTCGCAGCGCCCATGCCTGCCCCCTCTACTTTCATGTGTCCTCGTCGTATACTTTGCTTTACCCGTGCGTCCTCATCGTATGGTTCTCTGGTCTGCCCTTGGTTCGAGCTGTTGTCTACACCCGTGCCCACGTCGTACCACTGAGGTACCTTAGGCGCACCAGAAGTAACGCTCGTGTTCTTATCATGTGCGTGCTCGCGTATATAGTGTTGCGTTTGCCGACGCTCCGACCCCTGTGGCAGATCCCTGCGTTTCCACCAGGCCTCAAGGTGCCGGATCCGCGCAGCCGTGTTCAGGGGAACCGAAGTGCTCAAAAACTGGCCAATGGACTTTCACCACCGCGCCCACCACGATACAGAGCAATTCCAACTCTTCTTATTCCTCACCGTACTGGCTGCGGGACGCGCGCTAACGTCCGCTGCTCTTCGGAGGTTCGAGTGGAAGTGTCAAACACTAGAGCGCACCCCAGCTCTCGTGATGCAGTCAGGACGCGGCGACTTGAACATCCTGGGCCGATGAAGACGCATTCTCATGGTGTGGGACACACTTGCCTTCTCGCCGTAAGTATATTTTTTGGTAGATATTCACATGGATAGCTAACAAAAGACGTTCTACGAAATGCAGGCTCTCTAGCCGCGGTTGAGGTACTTGTGTGGTCCCCGCGAGCGCCCCAGCGCAAACCAGCGTTGTCACTGACGGAGAAGAGAATGCTCATGGGTGAAGGGGATCGGACAGACTGCTTCAGAGCGGTTTTCCGGAAAGCGCTTAGAGGAGCTTTAAGAGCATATTTTCCAACTACCCATCGCGGCGACTTCTCTGGGACCCCGTCAGCAGGCATCGGGCACGCCAAGCGCGGATCTAGACAGCCAAGCCCCGTGGCGCTCGGTGGCTCGCTTCAAACAAGATGCACGTTCTGCCTAAGGTCCAGATACTGCCGTCGAGGGTGCCACAAACACGTGAAGAAACGTCGTTACGTCCCCCTTCTTTTACTTTCTTCCCTCCCGCCATCTCATTCTGCTTTCTCCCTTCCTTTGGCTTCAGTTTTTTCCCCCGTCTGGTTGGAATGCTTCCAGGCACAACTTCTACATCCGGCGTTCCTGGGCACTGTCGCCTTTTTCCTGAGTGCCATTTTTTCCCCTGTCACAGGTACGACTGACGACAGCACAGTACAGGTGGATCTGGCCAGGACGAGAAGTGTATCGGGCCGGCGGAGTCGAAGCCGAAGGCGCTTCTACCCTAGACCGGCTTCCTCTCGTCGTTCGTCGGCTAAGGTGCCGTCGTACGTCAGGAATGTACCACCCAAGTGCAGGTCATGACAGAAGCCTCGCTTTTGGACTTGCTGTGTACCCGTCTGTGCAGGCTACCTCCTCAAGTTCAAGAGCGCGCCTTGGCGGCACGGCCAGTTCTGAGAACTCCGGATCTCCTCTGGGCTCGAGGTTGTCGGCCGATCACGTTTCCTTGCAGTCACAATGGCTCTCTTTACTACTCTCAAGATCATTCTGGCCAGTGTGGCTTGCCAAGCGTTATATCAGGACTTTTTCATTGAAGCTGCAGCTTGTGAGTTACACGGAGTGCCACGCCGAGTACCTGGTGGGTGCCGCATTTCTGGCGGCCCCTATTTCAGGCGGCGGGACAGCCTGTGCATGTAGAGTTGTGATCCTGTCTGTTATCTGTCCTTCACTCGGTTCAGCATGTTTTGAAAAGGGCATCGATTACAACAAACACGACGTCAAGGAGATTTACGACGGCAGCGTGAAGTCAATCGGGGAATGTCAACGGCGCTGCCAAGAAATGAACAATTGTTATCACTTCACGTTTGACACGAAGCAGAAATACTGTTATCTCAAGGACAAGGATGCTCTTCAAGCCAGGAAAAAAAGCTTAACCGAACTCGTCTCGGGGCCAAAGTACTGCAGTGAGTTGCGCTACGTGCCGCCGGTTACGTTCCACCGCCTGCGCGGTCGCAAGTGCTAAATATGCTGGAGTTGCCAGCGTCTGCATGTAGCTTGGTACACGGTAATAGGGATCCTGGGATGGATGTGAGCTGATTTACGAAATTGAAGCACCTGGTGCTCGGTCTCTCCCGTAGTGGTCGAAAACCGCGGTTTATCTCCGCAAGTGCATGTGGTCCTGTGTGTGGCGGCTTGCCGGCTAGGTAGGCAGGAGCACTGCTTCGTTTTTTCAATGGCGCACGAAGGTGCTGAAGCAGCCCGTGTCGCTTCTTCGATCAGCGGTCGTAGCACACCACGAACCACTGTTGCTTGCCGCGTCGCTTGTCTGCGGAGAGCAGGGCCGTGATGGTCGTGCTGGCCGAGGGAGGGGCTATTCGACAGCTACATTTTCGAAGCCGTTCCTCGTTTTGTCTGTCTTGGGTTCAGGATGTCTGGAGCCGGGCCTGGACTACTGTTGCCACAATATCAAGGAAATATACGACGGCAGCGTCAGGACACCGGAGGAATGCCAGGCACGCTGTGAAGCGTTGAAGGAGTGCTACTTTTTCACGTTTGATATGAAGCACAAGTACTGTTATCTGAAGGACAGTAATGCTCCTTACGGCGAGAAGTCTGGGAGATCGGAGTTAGTTTCTGGACCCAGGAAATGCAGTAAGGGAGATAGACGGCGCTCGGTGGCCGTCGACCCCACTCCGGGGCCCCTGCCATGTCGTCCGACACCGGCTCAAATGGCTTCGTGGCAGCATCTTGTTTGTCCATCGTCCTTGACAGCAGGCCTGAAGCGAAGGCGAGTTTGTCAGTGAGACGAAGTGCTTGAACTTGTGCTGTGCACTGATCGCATCTTTTATACACCACTCTGTGTGAGTGTACACCGGTTGCGTGTTGCAGCCGCTGCCCTGGGCGTGCGCTCTTTGTAGTCTCGGCGATCTGCCGAGCGTCTAGCGCCCGAGTACTAGTGAGGAAGACAACACGGAAATGACGGTGGTGCTCCTGGCCCTCCTGAGGGCCGTCCTTCGGTTTCTCAAAGTCCGGGTGCTGAAGCAAGCCCCGCAGTTTGACGAGTCGCATTTTTCGCACGTCATGCGCACCGCCCCGTCCTCACTTTCATCTGTAGCAAGCTCGCTGATGCTGAACATACGTCCTGGCTACCGTAGCCATGTAGCAGCTACTGCCTTATGAACCAGGTGGTCCTCTTGCGTTGGCTATCGTCTGTTGCAGGCTGTTTCGAGTCGGGCATCGATTACTACAAACACGACGTCAAGGAGATCTACGACCGAAGCGTGAAGACAAGCCAAGAATGCCAGCGACGCTGCCAAGAGATGAATAATTGCTATCACTTCACGTTCGACTCGAAGCAAAAATACTGTTATCTCAAGGACAAGAGTGCCCTTCAAGCCAGGAAAAACGGCTTGGCGGAACTCGTGTCAGGACCGAAGTACTGCGGTGAGTTCCGTTGTGTGGCCCCAGCTTCGTTTCTTTGCCTGCGAAGTCGCAGGTCCCAGATATCCGGAGGTCGCCAGCGTCTGTATTAGCTTGGCTGGCATCGTGACAAGCCTGAAGCGGATGCGTGTTGCACCTCGCTTCGCGTGAGTGCGTGCGGCCTTGCCGCCTAGTATCCCGGAGTGACGCCCCGTTGGTCGTCACTCTCTGTACGTCATCTGGCCGTGTTGCTTCCCGCCGCCACTTGTGTGTGGTGAACCCCACGGGTCATTATGATTTTGTGCCCCGCGACCATAGCCGTGTGGCAGGCAGTTCCTTGAATCCCTTTATTTGTGTTTACCTCTGTGCAGACTGTGTGGAGCCGGGAATGGACTACTATCTTCACGATGTCAAAGAGATCTACGACGGCAGCGTTCCGACAACCTGGGATTGCCAGGCACGGTGCAAAGCGTTGGATAATTGTTATTTTTACACCTATGACACGAGGACCAAAAATTGCTTCCTCAAGGACAAGACGGCAACTGAGGGCAGGACGCACGGTTTGGTGGAGTTTTATTCGGGACCTAAAGAGTGCCGCGCCTCCGTCTCCTCGGCAGGTGCGTGCTCTTCTCAGGAGCGTAGCCTTCTGTCTCCGACTCTAGCTTGTTACACTCCCTCAGTGCCGAATTCGTACAACTGTCAGCTTCAGTCAGTGGCCATAGGGACGTCTGCAACTCCTTTCAAACTTCGTGCTGTGGTGCTTCAGAAGAGCACGCAGAGTCGGCTGTGTACAGTGGTCTGTGTGGCTCGCTCTTTCGTTGTCAGGAGTCCTGACAGGTAGTTTCCTGCAGGGATAGACACTCACGACCTTGTCGGATAGAGCCTTCTGAGGACGATAGCGGCTTTGCTGCCGGATCATTTCCTTCGTAGGGAGTGCTGAGGCAGCGCCTTGCTCACGTGGCTTTCACTGTAACCACTCACCACCATATGTGTGTAAAGCTGATTAGCCTCGTTGCGTTCGCTGTTCGCTGGCTGGGTGTTGTTTCCGCAGCAACCTCATTCGCCAATATCAGGGCTGCTGTTCACAGACATGCGGGGCTGGGTGCTGACCAGTGACTGCGGCCGAGGCAGCGGAGACGCGAGCCGGACCCCGCGTTTTGAGAAGGGGACTGATTTTGGATGAAAGACCTGACGGAGTACGCGACGGCTTCCTTTGCCACTTGGCTCGGCGTACAGGGTGCGAAGCGGCCCAGAGCTCACGCGAGGCCTTCGCTGTAGAAAGCACGGTTGGCGGCGCTCCTGTTTCTGGGGACGGGCCGTTCAAGTCATCGCCTCGTACCCCAGACCGAATGCAGCGTCGGAACACAGAACCCTCATGAGTGCAATCCGCTCATGAGTGGGATTTGATGATGAACGCAATTTGGCTGATGAGTTACGAAGGCGGTCTTCATGATCCAGTGGATGCCCCCTCCTACTTGTAGAACGTGGCCGAGTGCGGGGCCAGGGATTTTTAACCGTTTTTCCCTTAATGGCTTTGTGAAGAACTCTTCGTTTGCCGCTTCCCGTACTTAAGCAATTTGTGTGCTGGTAGTCTGTCCCTACATGTGGTTCCCCGTATCCCCCGAGGGTGGAAGCCTCCTGGTTCGCGTCAGCGGGAGAGAAGGACCAGGCTCCGAAGCTATAGTTTCTTATGCTTTTCTCGTTTGTCCACTTGGACCGATAAACGGTAGTCGGAGAGTCAAAAGTCACGGCCTTCTATGATTAGGCGGTGCCTGAAGCAAGGAAAAACTCAGTTTTCCCCTGAAGAGTCGCATTTACTCGACGTGCAAACACAGATCAGCGCTGGGGGGCCCGGAAAAAAGTCAGCGTATTCTTCCCACCCTGTTGAAGAAAGTCTCTTTGAAAGACTGGTCAGTCAGAACTCATTGTCAAGGTTATCTGGCATGTTGATCAGTCAGCCCCGTGTTTCCGCGCACGTTCACACAAAGATCGGAATAGTCTTTCCTCCACGGTGAGCTATCTCGGCATGCACTCTCTTCTGACTGCAGTCGGTCCGAACCTGACAGTACTCGCTTGTCCAGTAGTGTGCTGAGGTGACCTCACTTAGATTACAGATACAACAAAGGCTAACTGTAATGTACCCGTTTGCTTAGAGGTACACTCTGGTATTTTGTGAGCACACAGATCGAGGTGGTCGGACACGCAGAGAACTCAAGTCACTCCGTATTCTAATAAGCAGACTCCCTGTTCACCCCGGTGCGGCCCGTTTCTGTTTTGCTCACTTAGTCCTGTCGGGTGAGGTCGTAGCTTCGCTCGCCTGGTCAGTCGCTGTACCTTATCAGTCAGCGGAGGCTCTGCCGGTTCCGACGGTCAGCGGTGAGTGCATCTATTCCGTCAACGTGATCACATGCCGGTGCGCAGACAAACAAAGTAAATACACAACTGACCACAGCGTCGCGAATCGCCTTACCGTCTCTCAACTGGGTCCGTTCTGCACTGAAATCAGCACCGGTGTAGGAGCGCACATACCTAGGCATCTGTGCACGTGCAATCACTCGAAGACCAGATACATGGTTTGAACTCGGTGACCTGCCCTTGGGCGAAAAAAACGCACAAGGTTGCACAAGACGCGGCCGGGCATCCTAAGTGTACCGCCACGGGAGGTAACCCTTCGAGGCAGTCGTCGCACGGGTTACTACAGCCGGAGATTGCGGGGCTTGAGTTTGGGTTAGCAGGTAGACTATCGGACAGTACGTCGCCTGCTACGAAGCATCTCCAGGCTCATGGCTCAACCTCTCCACACCGTCGAGATCGTGTAATGCAGACTGATGCTTCAGCCCTAACAGCGTCTCATCATAGAATTACTCGACCGCAGATGCCCGCGCTCAACGCATAGCTGAATGTGCCCGAGAAGATTCCATGACCGCATGGCTGCGGTGAATACCGAAGCACACGGCCGACCACTAGAAGGAAGACGCGGCGGAACAGTCGCGGAAACACACGTTTACCAGGGCCAATAGGGGGCCTAGCGCGAAAAAGGCATCGTGAGTCTGCAAGTGGATGGGAACCATGCTGCAGCTGCCCACCAAAGAACCACGGTGCGTTGAATGCACTTGATGGCAAATCCAGAGTGTGGCACGGCATCACACCGCGGGGAACGACGCCCTCGATGTAGGCCCAGTAAACAACGGACCAGCCGTTACTCCCCGGTAGTTCTTCAAGTGCCCGCCGCTTTGCATACCAGTCCCCAGTTGACCAACCAAACAAGTCTGCTTCCGGTTCCGTCGAAAAGCTCGCACTGATTCGCCTGCTCACGATCAAAATCTTGATCATTACCGCTGCAAGTAAAAGTCAGTGTTGCCGAAGCGTTCAGATTTGTACCAGTTGTCTCACGGGGTAAACAGGTCCGAGCAGCATGAGAAGACGTCATACCACTTACTCTATTCTTCTCACTCTTGAGCATTCTCCTCATTCGTTATCCTACTCTCCATTCATCTTGTTGGACGAGATTCTCCTTTCTTCGGAGAGATTTGAGTCTACCACTAATCACGCCACTTTTCAGATCAAAGAAAACTCGATGTGGTATCTTCCGGGGGAGAATGAGCAAATGGGATTGTGCGTGAATGATGGATCATGAGACCGCGTACGTGTAGCGGTGTCAGTTGTTATGTGGTTTCAGTTCCCTTCCTTTTCTCGATCCGAGTCCCCGTAAACGGAAGAAGCAATCATCGACGGCTGCTAGTAAGAGATGAGAGACATACGACGTCTAGAAACTTTGCGGTATTGGATAATCCAGTAAAATACAATCGTCAGTCTATAGCCTACCACAGCAAGCGATCGAGCAAACCATACATCTTTCCCTCTCTCGCTCCCATGCACCCAGTTAGTCATTCGTTCTGTTGAACGTCCCTTTCCTCTCTCAGCCAACCTACCCACAAGTATATCTAACTCGGTCTAGCTCAGCCCGCTAGTCAGCGGACATATCTCTCGCTCCCTGTACCTCGGCCGTTCAATCACCAGATATCTCTCACACTGTCGCTCAGCCACAAAATCGTCCGATCGGCCGATTTCTCCCTCTCGATCCACCGAACAATCTGATTCCGCCGACTCCTCTTTTGGCCGACGGGATACGTATTATCTCTCTCGTTTCGCGTCAGCCAACCAACCCTTCGATCGGCTGAGTATCGTGTCTCTTTTTCAGCCAGTCACAGACTTCCGTCGGCCCTATATCCCTCATTCGGTCGACGAATTAATCTTTCTCGCTCTAAGCCAGCACACCTTCCGATCGATTGACGGTCACTCTCACGCTCGGACTGCGCCAATCGAACAACCGACCGGCAAATAGCTCTCTCAGCCAGTCAACTCTTTCGGTCGACCGAGTATTATACTTTCCCTGCTCTAACTCCAGTCAATCGTTCTATCGATGGTTTAATGTCTCTGTCCCAGCCAATCAAACACTCCACCAGCCTGAAAACTCTCAACCAACGGTTCATTCGACAGACAAACTCTCTCTCCGCTCCTGCCTCAGCCAGTCAACGTCTCGACCGCTCGAAGAACATTTCCCCCTTAGCCACTCAAACCATCAACCTGCCGAACATTTCGCTCACCCATTCACGCATTTCGTCGTAGCCGTCGATCATCCGAGGCATTCACTGGCTGAGTCCGGGCCAGAGAGAGAGACTTCGTCTGTTGTAGGGGTCGCTGCTTGAGAGTTCTCACGCCGATATACTATTTGACTGGCTAAGGGAGAGAGACATTTAACCACCAACAGAACGAGTGACTTAAGTTAGAGCGAGAAAGGTGTAAGACTCGGTCGAATGTCTGACTGACTCCGCCAGCCATTACTCGATCTATCGAAGAATGTCTCTCTCAGGACCAACCGCGTCATTCGATGCCTGCCTCTAACTTATCCAGTCAACCTTTCGCTCGATGACTTTTCTCTTGCGCTGACCCAGCCATTCACCCATTCGATCGAAGACTTGTCTCTCGCCCTGCCCCAACCAATCAATCATTCGACCAAGAGACGGTTTTCTCTCTCTTGGTGCGATGCACCGTTTGACTCCGGCAATTGGATCAGTCGATCGATCGAAGACTGTCCTGCTTTCTCTCTGACTCAACCACAGAGATCATTCGATTGATGAAGTAACTCACTTCTTCAGTATCCCTGCAACTGAGCCTCTACTCACCGAACACAACCGCTTACAAAATCGAAGAAGCTAGATTTCTGTCCTGGTGACGGTGTCTTCCGTCACGCTCCCCCCTCCTCCACTTCCAGCGCGGCTGTCTATCCTTACTCTTCACTGGCCGAGTATGCCCCCAGCGTCGGTATCCATGGTGCTTTCCATCACCACGACCGCCCATGCACACCCCGAAATGTCCCCTCGTCGTGCTCGAGGATCGATGCGCCTCGAGCGATTTGTCTAAAATGGGATGCGTCCACATCATGGCAACCCGGGCATGGACACACACTCCTCTTCGTCTCCCACACACAGATACACAAAGTCATGCCTACACTTACAAAACAACGAGCTCCCTAGTTTCTATGCCTATTAATTAAGAGTGGATGTCGTATGCGAAAAAAAAGTCACCGTGGTTCTGCGGCGCTACGACGATGCCTTCTGCTGCGTGGTCAAAACTCCCTAAAGATGAGACGGGGTTCCTGACCTGGGGGACGCGCAACCCTCCTTCGTCCTTCCCTTTTTTTCATCATTCATCTTTTGTTCTTTTTACTTACGCTAGAAGGATTGCTACTATTCCCAGTATTCTCTTCGTTATGATGACTCTTCTCACTGACAGGACTAGAACCATCCCCATCTGGACTCATGGCCGTCATCTGGGGGACACTACATTTCTTCTCTGTTTCAGTCTCTTTTTCCCCCTACTCTTCCTCTTATCCTTGATGACTGCGTTCAGTTCTTCTCTAATAGATCCCCCCGTACGACAGAATAAGCATAAGAGGGCTGATGAGAAGATGCTGAGTGAGGAGAAAAGCGTATGTCGATACGCGTCGTCTTCAATGCCTGTCGGGGTGGGGGGTAGAAAAGTTACGTAAAAGAAACTTCTCTTTTTCTCTCGCTCCCTCCTCCTCCTTGTGCTCTTTTTCTGATAAGGTCGTCCACATAGTATTATACTCGTTGTCAAACTCATTATGATTCTCATCATAGATGGAAGAAGATGAAGATCAGCACACCTTTCTCATCCTTCGAGGAATTCTGATTGCGATTCAGTTTTCCTTTATTTCCGTTACCTTCTCTTCTTATTACCATCATCATTATCAGTATCATCATCATCTCCTTTTCTTCTTAATCTCCTTCTCTTGACGGCTATGCTGTTGATCTTCTCGTTCTTCTCCTCGTTGTTTGTTTCTCTTTCACCATCGTTAGAGGGCGATTCCTCCTCCTATTCTTCGCGTTCTCCTCCTTTTTCCTCTTTTAAGTCTTCTGATTCTTCTCTCTTGGATTTTCCTCCATCTTCTAATTTCTTCTGTTTAGGGCTTAAAAAGAAAGAGAAGAGAAAAAGAAACCAAACAAAGAAAAGAAAAGCAGAGTATCTTCTTATTGCGCTTATGGTATGTGTTACATGTATGTACGTATGTCCCTTAGGCTGCTTCAGTAAAAGGCGGGTAATCGCAAGTGATCTTAAGACTGCTCTTGCTTGTGTGAGTTTTCGTGCTCTTCCTTTCACAACTGATGTGATGAAACTTCATAAGAGAGAGAAGAATGTCTATCTTCATCTTCATCTCCACCATAAGGGTAAGAAATAGCTTTTGATTCTAAAGTTAGATCAGCTTTTGATTCTAAAGTTAGATCGTGGATTTTCTGTTTTTTTTATCTAAGCACGTACATGCATGCCGCTCGTGATAAGGGTGATGATATTTATCGGTGTTGTTCAAATGAAGATGGTGGTTGTCCTGGAGATTTTGATTTAAATTATCCTCTTGTCACTTTTCTCCTTTCTACTTTTTTTTTTCTTCTTACTGATAATATGTCACCATCCCATTAGTACACTTAAATGAGTCTTCTTGTGACTCGTCGGATTTATTCGTTTATCTATCTCTTTTCAGTTGATTTCGATCTATGTATCTGCCTTGAATCTATCTTCATCAATAGAGAGAAAGAGATTAAGAGAGACAGAGGAAGATGTTCTTTTCCATATATATCTTTCTCTCTATATATTGATGGTCTTGCTGTTCGTCTTCGTGCCATCATCATCCTGTTGTCTCATACCACTTTGTTCACTATTACTCGTACTAATAGTATAAATACTACTACCAATACTACAGCTAGTAGTAGTACTGAAACACTTTTTCGATGAAGAAGATGAAAAAGAAGATGATGTAAAGGAGGAGATAGAAGAGTGGTGGTGGTGGTGGTGACCTACATCGGAACAACAACAACCGAAAAAAGAAACGAATGAGAACTCATCCTCATCCTCATCATTGTCATCACTGAGTGATAAGAATGATAGTAGAAACCATCACCATGGGAATCATAACTAATAATAATAATAAGAGGAGGAGAAGGCATAAGAATCATGATCATATTGTTCATGACAGTATGGTAGGAGAAGGGATCTCCAACACCTCCCTCAGTGTCATTATTATTGGTCTTATGATCCTTATCACTATCCTTCTTATCATGACTCGTATAACTAGCTTTTTTATTCTCATGATGAAGCGTATTCTTACAGCAAGTCGTATTTTTCTTATTCTTATAATTCTTCTTTGAATGTTTTCATTACCATGATGGTAATAGTGAAACATCTATATAAGTGAGATTGATGATGGTGAGCTTCATCATCTTCTTCTTCTTCTTCTCCGGAAACGGGGGGATGCGAACAACAGCAAGAGGACGGCATTCCTTCTTCTGGTCGTTATCAGTGATAGAGTGAGGGGAGACGCTGATGAAGATAATGACAACGAAGCATGAGGATGGTGATGATGATAATGATGATGCATGTCTCCCTTCTTCTTTCTCTTTACTTGTTCTCTGTCCTCTTAAACCCTTTTCTTTCCTATGTTGGTTTTTGTGTATATCTCCCTCTGTGTGTGGTTGTACGTGCTGCTGCTGCTGCCGGATGAATCGACAGGTGAATCTACATAAATATTCGTGCGTATACATACGTATTCGTATCCATCCACACGTATTCAGAAATAGTAATAGTAATAGTGAACTGGTTTCTAATAGAGAAGAGGAGAAAGATCAAGGTGAAGGAGAAAGAGAATATGCTCTTCATCATCGTACGTGTTCTCATAGTGCTCATTAGAACAAATGAATATTTCTGACTTTTTTCAGCCAAGTTGCTCTTCGCAATCCCTTCTTGCTCTTGTCAAGATGATGATGATAATAACTTCTTCCTCAACTCCCGTCAGATGAACTCAAATCATTGATTGATTGAATGGACGCGCAGGCCGTTATTTCTTTATTCATCAGTCCAAGAACACACACCTCCTCAGTCCGGACAACCCAAAGAAGAAGCAAGAAAAAGACGGAAAGAACTGAGGCTACTACTACTATTACTACTCATTTTAACAGCAATAAGAAGAAAAACTCGTACGTGCTGTTGTCCGTGGTAGTAGTGGTAGTAGGAGTATGAGTTGTATTGGTGGAGAAGTTGAATCGCGGCCGGGCTGCGGACGAGAAGAAGAAAAGGGGGAGAGGAAATTCACAAGAAGAATCTTGGGCGAGCAAGAAAAGATACACAGGGAGGAGAAAGAAGAAGAACAAGAAGGAGGAGGACAGGCAGAAATAGCAAGAGGAAGAGAGGCAAGAAGACAAGGAGGAATAGTTGTAGGAATCGTCGTTGTTGTTATGATGAAACATTTGTGTGGGATCGCACGTGAGGAATGTTGATCATCCTTTTCTTCTTTTTCTTCACTCAGCAGATAATCCTCTTCCTTCCTTTCTCGTCTCTTTCTTATTTCTTCCTTCCTAGAATGGCGTAGTTAGTCATGACGAAGTACTCACAATAACAATGCTATATATGTCTATGAGGACACGTAGATCTAGCTATACTATAGAGAGATATCTAGCATTATGTCGATGTAGACTCCATACCAATCTGAGGGAGGGAGAGAGGGAGAAAGGGAGGGAGTGAGCAGTGAGTGAGTGAGGGTTTGGAGAAGATAATAGAGGAGGAGGACGAGGAGGAGAAGTAGCAGCAGCATAAGGAGAAGATGAAAAGAAGGTGCACGGGATTATTCTTCTTGCTCCTCCTCTCGAGGAGGGGGGGGGCAGAAGGGGATAGAAGGGATAAAATCAATTTGCATGGTGAAGAAGAAAATAGAGATAAGAAAGGAAAAGGTAGGTAGGTAGGGTAAGCAGAGAATGATAAGAAATAGTTAGGAGGGGGGATGATCAACAACAAATGCAGATATAAGGATGAAGAAGAAGAATGAAGTGTTGTACTGTTAGTAGTAAGAATGAAGGGTTCCTTCTCTTCCTCTTCATCATTTGGCTGATTGCTTTTTCTTTTCATCAGATGCATACAAAACGACGGATCAGTCACAAGAAGAAGAAGAATTCGAAAGAGGATATTTCTTGCTTTAGTATGCTTGTTACTGCAATAGATCAATCAATCAATTGAATTGTTCACCCATCGATTTTATGTCGGTCGTTGATATATCCGCCTACTGTCTTTCTTCTACGCAGGCATCTATCTGTCTGCATCTATATCTGCATATACTCTTCTTACTACTATGGAGACTACTACTACTATTAGATTGTGGTCTCACTATCAGTCTCGCTGGTAGTAGTGAGAGGCAGTGCTGCTGTTACCAGGGAAGGGATGACCTCGTGCGCACGCTCAATCACACTAAGGATGGTGGTGGCGCTGTTTAAACCTCTGACTGGCTTGGCTCTTCTTTTTGTCATTCACAGGAAGAATCCTGGTCGTAGCAATAAGAAGACTACTGTTACTACCTTTATCAATATGCAACTACACTACTACCTATGTATAGTACTACTCTACCTCTCTATCTATCTATATCCCTATCTATCTACCTGTCTATCTATCTATCTTCAATCTATTTTTCTATCTATCTGTAATCTGTGTACCTATCTGTCTCCGAACTCGAATGAGGATGGTGATGATGCTGCCTCTGATTTTCATTAGCTTCGGCTTACGCTAGTGGTGGTGGGGATTCAACAGCGAGAGTCACGTGTGTGTTAGTCCCTTACAATCTCTACAACAATAGAAGACACAAAGGTGTACATAACCCAAGTGGTGGGGGCTTTTTCGCTCACTCGCTCCTGTCGATCGGTCTGCTGCTGCCGATATATGACTGCTTAGGCGGGGCTTCTGTTGTTTCTCTTTCTTTTCTCTTCATACTTACCTATCTTCAGTAGATCTCTCTCGTTATTTCACCTATCTACCAGTCTGACTCTGTATCTTTCATCTTCCTTTAATCTATTGATTTCTATCCATTTATCTACCTAACTATCT
>NW_027156457.1:4500-4710 GCF_002600585.1 Cystoisospora suis | reverse complement strand
CTTTCCGCACGCGCAGAACCCGTGTATCCCACCGAGGTAGGCCAGCTTGAAGTTGTTCCTCTTCGCTGAAGGTTCTGACCCTGGGGGTATAGGACGCCTGTGAGCGAATTTCTAGTATGGGAGAAGACTCACCAGTGCCTAGTCGAGAGGTCACACCCACCAGTCGCCCTTCTCGGCTTCGCACAGCGACTCCACCCCTAGAATCATTAC
>NW_027156457.1:0-4083 GCF_002600585.1 Cystoisospora suis | reverse complement strand
ACTGGCTGCGGGACGCGCGCTAACGGATCCTGCTCTCCGAAGATTCACGTAGAAAGGTCCAACACTAGTGCGCACCCCCGCTCCCGTGACGCACAGTCAGAACGCGGCGACTTGGACGTCCGGCGCCGATAAAGACGCATTCCCACAGTGCGGAACACACTTCTCTTCTCGCCGTAAGTATATTTATAGATAGATTGTCACATGGATAGCTAACCAGAGACTTTCTACGAAATGCAGATATAGAATGGGTGATGACTGATACTACGGCACAGAGCCGCGGTTGCAAACTTGTGTGCTCCCTGGGGACGCACCAGCGCGAACCCAGCGTTGTGACTGACGGAGAAGGGAACCTTTACCAAAGGGGATAACAGTCTGCTTCAGAAGGGTTTCCCCAAAAGCGCTTAGAGGAGCTTTAGGAGCATATTTCCCAACTAGCCAGCGCGACGACTTCTCTGGGACCCCCTCAGCAGTCATGGCGAGGCCAGCCATATGTAACCGCGCAAGCGCCATGAGGCTTGATGGCTCGGTTCACTTAGCGCGCAAGATCTGCTGGAGGTCCAGACATGCACTCTCTTCTCACTCCAGTCGCTCCGAACCTGACTGCGCTGGCTTGTCCAGCAGCGTGTGCTGAGATGGCCTCATTTAGATTACAAATACAACAAAGGCTGACTCTGTAATGCACGCGTTTGCTTAGCAGTCAGTCCTATCACACCGCACCAGAAGTGTGGCTGTTGTTCAGCTGGGAGGACCGTGCACAGGGTCCGTCGGCGCGGTCATCAGAACCATTTCGTGGTGGACTGATCCCCAGTTTTCCTCACTTCTGAGTTCGACAAGCACAGCCCCGCCCCGCCGCCATCACCGCTGTAGCTGTTCCGAGTGCAAAGGCGAGGGGGGGGGAGGGGAGTCTCGGCAAATTTTGCTGAAGGATGTCAACTAAGGGCTGATGGAGGGTTGAGGAAAGAGACAACGGTAGTCGCCATGAGAACCACAGTTCGGGTGGGGAATGACAGCCCGACATGCTCGCATGAAGCTGTTGCGTGGGTAGGGAGACACAGCCGGTTTTACGTGTCTTCTCCATCACGAAAGCGGTGGCAAAGGAACCGCGACCCTCAGATGGGGATCCGGTGGCATGATTTGCAAAAGTGCGCGCGACTTTAAGGAGGTGAGCAATGAAGGCCTGGCTGCTGTGAGGGAAAGAGATACAGAGACTAAGGGGCGAGTGGGTGACACAAGTGACTTGAGGCTTCCTGTCGCAGGCATATATGTGCGTGGGGGGAAGCTAATCATCATCATCATCTGACTCACCTTGCTTTTTCTCCTTATATATATATATATGTCCAACTCTTCTGCGTACTACTCATCAGCGAATACTTGGGGGTATCTTTTTACATCAGTGACAGCTCAAGATTCACATCACCTCTATCTATGTATGGAAAAAAGAGCATCTCGGCAAGCAACATGCAGGCCTTTTTCTTTCATTCCGAATTTACCCAAGTGTACGACGACGTTCAAGTGCCGATAGCGGAGATCGTCTTGTGTTCTCCTACAGAGTCAAAGGCGGAGTGCGGTCTTGGTGGCCTTCTCTTCACTCCGAGGTGAGTTGCGATGTACACAATATATGTATGTGTGTATGTAAACATATATATAGATATATATATATATACTCAGCTCTCAGTCAGCAATCCATCAGACATCTTGATGGGTTCTTCTGAGCATTCTCCCGTGTCTTCGTGGATCGCCGCGCGCGCATAGGGGAGACTGTTCTTTTTCAGCACCTCCCCTCTCATCGTACAAGGTGTGTTTGCATAAACGGTTGACTTGCCTGTGTTTCTTGTATGGGGCTCCCTCCGGTCAATGGAGCCCTGGATGGGTACCACGCCAGTGCCAAGGCACGCTCTCAACTCGAGACACCTTGACGGTGACCTCGTGTCAAGTGTGTCTCGGGTCGAGCATCGTCCTTGTTTTTTTAACTCACCCCCACCCCCCAGCCAACAGGATTTTCCTCACATCGTGTCTCTTCTTCCTCTCTTCTTCAATCTCTCAGGAGGACTGGAGCTCAGTCCGTCCTCGTCTTCTTTCTCTCTAGTAACCATTTGACGGGACCCAAAGACTACGAGGGAGACAGCTCCAAGGCTAGGTCCGCCGCCCTGCTGTTGCTTCTTCTTTGTCTTCTTTTCCTCGTGACTAATCGTTTTGTTTTGTCAAACGCCACCGGGTCATAAGAATTAGAATCTGCAGAAGGTCGAGGGAACCAGGTCAGTGATGGTAAGCGGCTGGTGGGAGTGATGATAATGATGATGAGGATCATCCTCATCCTTATCATTACCATCATGAACATCAACATGAACATCACTGTCCTTCTCCTCAGATTCTCTTCTTCTTCTTCGGGAACCGCTGGTTGCCAGTTGTTGCTAGTTGTTGTCTGTCTTCTGTCTGTTTGCCGCAGTCTTCTTTTTTTTCCTCTCTCTTGTTCTTGCTCTCCTTCGTCTTATGACCTCATATATAGGCAGGTTCGAGATGGACACGCAGGTTAAAGATTGATAGACAGAGCAACTACAGGCAGAAGACCGGCCTATCAAAGTTAGATGGATAGACTGAAGGTAGATAGATGAGAGGTAGGCAGTAGACAGAGAATTGGGTGGGAGACTGGGGTGGGTCTTCGTTGTTTTTTCATAATTATCTGAGCCACTTCTAGTAGCAAGGAATATTACCGATGGATAATACCAAGAGCATCAGACTCATAAAGACATTACCGTTATACGGGAAGTCCCCGACAAGCGTCTCCGAATGCTACTCGTAACCGTTAGCGTGGATTGCTGTTCTCGCCCACCTCTTGCTTGACCTCCTCTCTTTCTGATATCTATCACCCATGAATCTCCGTTAATGCTCTTGTTCTTCTCTAGCCATTTTTATCTTTCCTCTGTCGTCTTATGGTTCTCATTCCTCGTATTCGATTCTTTGTATTGTTGTCATCCTGTTGGTGAGGGGAGGGGGGGACTATGGGAGGCCACGGTTCTTTCCTTGTTCTCTCTCTTCTTTTACTCGTAAGTGGGGCAGAGCATCATAGTCCTCATCCATCTGCTGCGCCGCCTCATAGAACGCTCATCATCGTCAATCGTCGTTCTCGTCCTCTTGGGTAGCAGAAGCTTTCTCTGTCGTCCCTTCCCGTGCCATGCCGTGGTTGACGAGCATGACGACCACCGTTACGATGATGCCCCCCTACTTATCTATCTATCTATGTACGGTTGCTGCAAACAGGCGGCTAGGTTTCATGATGGTTCGACGACTATGACCCGTATGACGAACTACTATTGTTGGTGGAAGAGCCCTGGTATCACCCCCCCTCGTATAACTGAGAAGGCGACCGCATCAACATGATAGTAATGATGATGATGATAAGAAGGAGGCTAAGACAAGGAGGGATGGTGGGGATGTGGCTCTCATAAGAAGCACAAGAGATATTACCATGCTGCTGTTCACTTATTTTTTTCTGTTGCTATTATGTAGTAGTCCGCATTCGTCTGGGTTTCTCTTTCTTACTTGCCCTTCTTTCAGGCTCGGAGGACATTATTATTATCATCATCGTGGCTGGGCTGCCCAAAAGACCACCCCGATGATGGTGTAAGTACAGTGTGTGAGCTTTCCTTAGGTGCTTCCTTCTCCTCTCTCGATATGTGCGGGTGTTGTCCTCTCCCAAGTAAATCGATGACCTGAAAGGAGGGGTAGAAGACGACGAAGGGAAGGAAGGGGGGAAGAAGTAAGAATCATGACTCCTCATTTTCTTCAATCTCAACGCAAGAAGCTCATCGACAACTAGTCTAGTCTATTCACGGTGGCTTACTACTCTTTGCGTCCTCCTTTCTCTGTATCTTCCGCAGTCCTATCAATCGTCGTGTCTGTTTGCAGACGATATGAACGTGTCTGCCTGTGCAGCGGCCGTGCTTCTTCTTTTTACGAGTGTGGTCAGGAAGAAGTCCAAGTTCTTGTTGGTTTGTGTTGTGCGATGTAGCGGAACAGTTTCAACATAACCACAAGTTTGCACCCAACAGTTCAAGCATGTCACCTCACTGGTAGAGCCACACA
>NW_027156456.1:0-371 GCF_002600585.1 Cystoisospora suis | reverse complement strand
TTAGCGCGCGTCCCGCAGCCAGTCCGGCGAGAAACGAAAGGAGTTAGTGCTGCCCTGTATCGGGCTGGGCGCCGTGGTAAGGGTTCATTGACCCGTTTTCGAGCACTTCGGTTCCCCACAAGGCTGCGCGGAGCCTGCAGCTCGACACCCAGTGAAAACGCAGGGACCTCCCACAAGGGCCGGAGGGTCGGCGAACGCAACACTATATACGCGGGCACGCACATAGTAAGGACATCTGAGCGGTACTTCTGGTGCGCCCAAGGTAGCTCAGTGGTACGACGTAGGCGTGGGTTGAGACGACAGCTCGAACGCAAACCAAGGACAGAGCGAAGATGTATACGATGAGGTCGCTCGGGTAAAGCAGAGAATAC
>NW_027156455.1:234-6306 GCF_002600585.1 Cystoisospora suis | reverse complement strand
CTTCTTTTTCTTTTTCTTCGAAGACATTTTTCTCTTGAGTAAGTCTTTTCGTTGTCTGGTCTGCGTTCTGAAGAAAGACGAAGAATGACTTGCCTCTTGAGACACCCGCTTCGAACTGTTTCTTTGCTTTTCTTCGGTGTGTCTCCTCAAGACATTTCCGGTGTATATACACCAGATAAGGTTGATTCTCCTCACTTAGAAAAGCACATAAAGGAAGGGCAGCTAATTCGAAGAGCTCTGCATGAGAAACGTTCATGCGAGAATAAGCGCCTATTAGATGTATCCAGGAGATACTTAACTTGCAGAGAATCTCTCGGTAAAAGAAAGAAGAAGAAGAGGATCTCTTCATACATGAAGAGAGAGAAGAAGACGGGGTAGTGGTCGAGTTGTGGGCATGGGCTTGAAGAAAGAAAGACTGTGACGAGAGAAGAAGAGAGAGAGGAAAGGTAGAGGGAGGAGGGATAGATGTGAGAATGAGAGAAGAGGGAGAAGCAAACCCTGAGCGACCGTTGGGAAGATAAGATAAGAAAGAAGATACACGTTCATTTCTTCTTTTTCTTAAGAAGGAGAGAATGTCTGTTTGATCAGAAGAAGATGGTCGACTCTCTTTCTCTTCTTCTTCTTTAGAGTCAGCAGGAAGAGAAGAAGAAAAGAGATAGAGAGATAGATCTCTTGCAATGGTCGCATGCAATGGGGAAGGAGATTTAGACGTGTGATAGATATAGTCGGCTAAAGAAAAGAAGAAAGAAGGAGAGGGATGATGGAAAGACGCGAAAGATGACGCTAGTAAAGATGCATCGTGTAAAGATAGACAGTGTATATACACCAGACATGTCTGTTCAACTGTATAGAAGAGTTCCTCGTGATAGAATCTTATCTGCTTGAAGCAATTGATCAACACACTCAAATACACACCTAACCGCCGCAAACAAGAAGAAGAAGAAAGAGAAGAAGAAGAGAGGCTATTGGTGCTTCTGTGTTGATGGAGAGAGGGATTGGCTTCAGTGCCAGGGGAAGAAGAGAGAGGCGAGGAGAAGAAGTAGAAATCTTGTTCAGTCTGTATGATCGAGAGAGTGTGAATAGTCTCGTCTCCAAGGGATCTCCAGAAGGAGACGTCTCGATAGTTTCTCCTTAGAGCCATCGATGCTGTCGATACTAGAGATCTTAACTTATAATAGGAAGCGGGAGGAGAAGAAGAAAGAAGAGAAGAAGAAGAAGGGGAGAGGTCTTCATTCGCTTTTCTGTTGTCAGGCTGTTGAGACTCATCAAGAAAAGTTTGGTCGATCTCTTCTTCTTCTTTCTTCTGATCTGTCTGGTGAATGAAGCAAGAAGAAGAAGATGAAGAAAGAGAAGAAGAAGAAGAATTCTTGAAGGTGTCATGCTGTATTGAAGGGTCTCTCCCGTGTCTCTTCTCGAGAAAAGAAGAAAAGAAGGATGGAGATGAGAAGGAAGAAGAAGAAGAAGGATGGAGAGAAAGAAAAGACTTTGGGTCTTCTTCTTCTTGAAGCGTCCTTGAACTCTCACCTGGGGCATCTTCTTCTTCTTTCTTCTTCTTCATCTTCTTCTTCTTCTCTTCTTCTTCTTTCTCTCCATGAGATAGAAACTTCCTCGACTTCTTATGGAAATCTTGTGAAGTCTCGACATTTCTTGTCCACCATGGAGAAGAGGAAGAAGAAGAGGAAGAAGAGGGAGAAGAAGGGGAAGAAGAAGAGGAAGAGGGAGAAGAAGAGGAAGAAGAGGGAGAAGAAGAAGAAGAGGGAGAAGAAGAAGAAGAGGAAGAAGAGAAAGAAGAGGAAGAAGAGAAAGGAGGAGGAGAAGAAGAAGAGAAGCGATAGAAAGACAGAGAACTTGGAAAGGTTTCGGAAGATGAAGAAGGTGGAGCGAAAGAGAGAGAAGAAGCGAGGAAGGATGGGGAGGGGATCGATGGAGGAGGAGGAGAAGAAGGGGAAGAGAGAGAAGAAAGATAGGAGCTAACGAGCCAACATGTCAGGCAAATGCTTTCTCCACCAACACGAGATGAGGAGGAAAAAGAAGAAAAGGAGAGGCCTGAGAACTCTTTCTCTCTTTCTTTCTTCCATCTTACACTCTTTCTTCTAGCTCCACTCCATGATAAGGAGAAAGGAGAAAGAGGAGGAGAAGGAGAAGAAGAGAGAGAACTAGGGGAAGAAGACGAGAGAGATGAAGAGAAGAATCTCTTGCTGGGGATTGCTGAGAGAAAAGGTGGAATATGTTTGAAGGGAGAAGAAATTTCCTTAGATGCCAAGAAAGACCGAAGAGAAAGGAAAGAAGAATATGACGAATGAGAGAGAAAAGATTCCTCGTTCCCTAAGAGAGGCCTATGTCCCTTGTCCCATGAGGTGTCTATACACCTCATCGTCGTCTTTCTCCTTCTCTTCCTGCCAGTGTTCATGCAAGGAGATATGGATATTTCACCCCCCCTTCCTCTTCTACTTATCTTAATCATTTTCGTATATACACATGCAGCGCTAGCACCTTGGATAGAAAAGTTTGCCGTAGTCAATTTCCTCTCCATCTGTAGAAAAGAGAGAAGTCGTGAGAGAAAGGAGCCTGTCGCCTCTCTCGAGTCTACGAAAGAAGAAAGAAAGAAAGGAGGAGTGAGAAAGAAAGAAATTCCATGAAGACTGAGAAACAATCTCTTCTTTCTTTCTTTCTTTCTCACTCTTTCTTTCTCTCGGTCGCGCTTTCTCCCTTTGTGCTGTGTCTGTATGTACGTATGAACAGTCGAGGCAGAAGAGGGAAAGAAAAGCGAGGAGAGGAGGAAATGTATTATTCTTCTTATTCTTCTTCTTCTTTACATCTTGAACAGGGGAGAAAGAAGGGAGAGAGGAGAAGAAACGAAGCCTGCAAGAAAGATAAAAAGAAAGAAAGAAAGAGAAGAAGAAGCAAGATAGAAAGAAGTGACTTGTGACTGCTTCTAATTTCCGAGAAGATTCGGAGAAAGTGCGTAAAGATTTGAAGAGACTCGAGGAGAAAGAGAAAGAGACAGAAAGGGAGAAAGAGACAGAGAGAGAGAGAGTGGGAGACTGGGAGCGAAGGAAGAGATGAAGAATGCATGTGAATCGCGTTCTTTCTTCTTCTTCTGTATGTTCTTTAGAAATCTTTCTCTTTCTGAAGAGAGTTTATGGTACCTTTCTTCTTCTTTCTTTCTTTTTCTTTTTCTCTTCTCCCATTTCTCATTCTTTTCTTCTTCTTCATCCCGCGTGTTTGCGTTTGCACTTTTTCTTACGCTGCTAACGTTCTTTCTTCTTTTCTTCTTTTCTTTCTTCAACTTCTCTCTTCTTCTCTCATCCTTTTCTCTCTCTTTCACAAGAAGAACACTCTTCTCTTTTTCCCCTTCCTCTTCTATAAGGCGAGAAGAAAAAGAAGAGAAAGAAAGAAAGAAACAAAGAAGAAAGAGAGAAAGAAAGAATTCGCCTCTTACACCGTCCGTACCTACCCCCTGCTTTACGTCCAAGCAAAGGCCTAGACATTAGTGCAAATTCTCTTCTCTCCTCTTATCTATCCATCTATCCATCTTTCTTTCTTTCGTTTTCTTCCTTCTTACTAACGGAGAAGATCTTCTAAATCCTTTCTTTCTTTCTTCTTTTCGATGCAAAAGAACAGAAAAGAAGAGAAAAAGAAGAAGAAAAAGAAGAGATTCCTTTCCTGTCTTTCTTTAGCGGGACAGCAGAAGAAGGAGGACGCGGCGGCGCACTCCTTCTTCTTCTTTGTCTTTGTCTTTGTCTTTTTCCACTTTTCCTTAAGACAAGGTGGGTGATCGTAGCCGCCTACCTGATTCTTCTTCTATTCTTCTTTCTATTCTCGAGAGATCTTCTCTTTCAGATCGTGCATATCTTTCTAGAAGATCGAAGACAAACCTTGCACTTTCTTGTCCTTTTCTACTCCTTTCTCTTGTCTTCTGTTTCAGCTTGTCTTCATTGACAGATATAGCACAAGATTCACATCTCTTTCTCTCCCCTTCGTTCTTCTCTTCTCTTCTTCGCCACTTCCCTCTTCACCTTTCATTCCTTTTCTCGCTTTTTCTTCTTCTCTCAACTTCTTTCTTCTTCTCTCCTTTCTCTGTCTTTTCCCCCCTACTACTAAGAACTCCTTTCTTTCTTCTTTCCTTCTCTTCCTTTCTTTCTTCTTTTCTTCTCTTTTTTCCTTTCTTTCTTTCTCTTTCAAGATGGATAGTAGTGCCTCTTCTTCTTCGTCTTCTTCGGGGGGTGGAGGGATAAGGTGCGTGCAGGAGGTCGCAGATGTGAATAGAGTGGAGAGAATTGCAGCGCATTCCCATATACGAGGCTTAGGTCTGACTGACCTTCTCCAGCCTAGGAAATTCTCACAAGGAATGGTCGGTCAACCCGACGCACGGAAAGCCGCAGGTAATACACGAAAAGAAAAGAAAAGAAAGAGAAGGTTCAAAGAAGACGAGAGAAACATCCGTGTCAGGGTGACTAGCTATACTTCATCTCTCCATCGACACATTCATCTTCTTCCTCTTCTTTCTCTCTTTTGTCTTTCTTCTCTTCTCTTCTTCGTATGTTTCTCCATAAAGAGAGGAGGAAGAAGTAGAAGATCAATCCCGACGTGAAGTGTATGTACGTTGGACTTGTAGAATGCTTCCACTTCTCCTCCATCTTCATCTTTCCTCCTTTCTCTCTTCAAATGTCTCTCCTTCTCTCTCTTCCTCTTTCTCTTCTTATCTTTTTCTCTCTTCTCTCCCTCTCTCTTTCTTTTCCCATGGATCTATGTGGAGATGTATGTATCAACGAACACGTAGGTATGAGTATATATATATATATACTTGCATATATATATGTATATGTATATATATATATGTGTATGTATGTATGTGTGTAGGTTTAGTGTGTAAGTTAGTGAAGGCTGGACGTATCGCAGGTCGAGCGGTGCTTCTAGCGGGACAGCCCGGGAGCGGCAAAACGGCCATTGCTATGGCTATTGCAAAAGAATTAGGAGAGGTACGGCCCTCCCTTTCCACTCCCTCTCTCTCTCTCTGTCTATCTATTTCCTTTCTTCAACTTTCTCTCTCTCTCTTCTCGATTTTATAGGTCTCCCCCTTCACCTTCCCTCTCTCTCTCTCTCTATATATATATATATATATCTACATATAGACATGTCCCTATGTGTATCTCTATGTGTATGCATATGTACACATACACACCACCTTACACAACTAACTCCAATACATATAGAGGTATATATATATATATATGTTTATATATATGTATATATATATATATAGATATAGATGGATAGATAGATATCGGAGTGTATGTGTGAGGGATGTGTGTGGCCGATGCGTTTTGGTCTGTCCCCAACTGGATGTGTTTCTTTTCTTTTCTCTTTTCTTCTCCAATAGTAGTAGGTGAGTCATTTCCTCCTCCTCTTCTCACTCCAGAAGAAAGACGCTTCTTTCTCTCCTTTCTTTCTTTCTTTCTTTCTGTAGTCTACTCCGTTTACACATATAAGTGGCAGTGAGATATTTAGTTTGGAGATGTCGAAGACGGAGGCTCTGACGCAGGCGTTTCGTCGGTCGATTAACGTTCTCGTCAAACAAGAAGCAGAAGTCATTGAAGGAGGTCAGAAGGACTTCCTTCATCTCTCCCATCCAACATACACACTCTTCTCTCTCTTCTCTCTCTCTTTTTGTCCTGTTAAGAGAGAGAGAGAAAGAAAGGATATATGTTTATGTCATCTCTATTTCTTTCTTATCTGAGAGTGAATGTGTCTCTCTCTCTGTCTCTCTCTCTTTTTCGTGTAGTAGTACTGGTAGGAGTCTTTGCAAGTCTTCTTTCTTCTTTCTCTTCTTGTCAGGCAGTCCTCATAGCTCATTCATAAAGAGACAGTGAGATAAAGAGATGAATTAAAGGCGAAAATTTCTAAGGTTAGATAGATTAAAGATAGATTAGAGATAGATAGATTAGAGAGAGAAGTCTATTGTATCAAGCGGATATATGATAGGATTTTTATATCTGACCCTATCTACCACTAGTAATACACGCGTTTGCCCACCTTCTCCTCATCCTCCTTCCGTTCCTCCGTACCTGC
>NW_027156455.1:0-175 GCF_002600585.1 Cystoisospora suis | reverse complement strand
ATGTATGTATGTATGTATCTATCAGTATGTATATGTCCATATACATAAATACAGACATACGTGTATACATCTGTAGCCGCATGCAGTATCCGGTTTCTAAAGGTGTTCGTCTGTGTATATGTATTCTCTTTCCTTCTTCTGAAAAGCGGATCTTTTCCTCTCTTTCTTTCTTTCT